>NC_060190.1:51395110-51397610 GCF_021184085.1 Oncorhynchus gorbuscha
TCTCGCTCCCTCCCCTTTTATCTCTACCCCCCCTTTTCTCTCTCCCTCCCTCCCCTTTTCTCTCTCCCTCCCTGTCCTTTTCTCTCTCCCTCCTTCCCCTTTTCTCTCTCCCTCGCTCTCCTTTTCTCTCTCCCTCCCTCCCCCTTTCTCTCTCCCTCCCCCTTTCTCTCTCCCTCCCTCCCATTTTTTCTCTCCCTCGCTCTCCTTTTCTCTCTCCCTCCTTTTCTCTCTCCCTCCCTCCCCCTTTCTCTCTCCCTCCCTCCCCCTTTCTCTCTCCCTCCCCCTTTCTCTCTCCCTCCCTCCCCTTTTCTCTCTCCCTCCCTCCCCGTTTCTCCCCCCTCCCTCTATTATTCCTAGTCCTTTTCCCCACAGGGTGTGTGTATACAGACAGTCTTTGTGTCAGGGTGAGTTCCCGAGACCATGTCTCTGTTTCAACACATGAGAGAGAGGTCTCAATCTAGTGTCCAAAACACGCAGACAGAACCAAGTACACACACATACACACACATACACACCACACACATACACACACATACACACCACACACATACACACACATACACACACATACACACCACACACATACATACCACACACATACACATACACACATACACACCACACACATACACATACACACCACACACCACACACCACACACATACACACACATACACACACATACACACACATACACACCACACACATACACACATACATACCACACACATACACATACACACATACACACCACACACATACACACCACACACATACACCAACACACACATACACACCACACACATACACCAACACACACCATAAATCAGCACAGAGAAACGGGGAGGAGACAGCAGGATGCACATTGCCTTCCTGACTCTCTGAAAGGGGGGGAAGGTTACTCAGTAAATATTGATTCATATGAAAAAATGTGGGATGTGGCTGCCCAATCTAACGGACAGAGAACTGTGATGTGGAGTGACACACCGTGTTACCCTAAACTGGAAACTATTACTCAATCAGCTTTCTGAGAAAACAATCATTTCACAAGTCTGTTGTATCGTATATTGTTATTGATATTACTAATAGTTCCCTATTATCTGTCCTGTGGCTGTAATAGTGGGTTGGCTAGAACTGAGAGTGTGAAAAGACAGAGGGAGAAGGAGAGAAGGAGAAGGAGAGAGCGAGGAGGAGAGAAGAAGAGGAGAGAGAGAAGACAGAGAGAGGAGAGTATAGAGAGGGAGGAGAGAGAGAGTAGAAGGAGAGGAGAAAGATGGAGGAGGGAGAGAGTAGAGAGAGAGAGAGGGAGGAGAGAGAGAGAGAGGAGAGAGAGGAGAGAGACAGAGAGAGAGAGAGAGAGAGAGAGAGAGAGAGAGAGAGAGAGAGAGAGAGAGAGAGAGAGAGAGAGAGAGAGAGAGAGAGAGAGAGAGAGAGAGAGAGAGAGAGGAGAGAAAGATACTATAGAGGAGGCCCCTGTGTACAATCACATTAATGGCCTAAGTATAGAAAACCATCTGCATCAAACACACTTGCTACTTTTGCTGAGACCGCAATTAATATACACACACACCACACACACACACCTTCACGCTTAAATAACACTGTAAGACTACCCCTGGAACTCCCTCCCATATGTTGGTTTGACCTGAGCCCCCCCCTCACACACACACACACACACACACACACACACACACACACACACACACACACACACACACACACACACACACACACACACACACACACACACACACACACACACACACACACACACACACACACACACACACACACACGGCCCGCCCAGCTTTCTGGCATGTGGTGTGAATTACTCCTCACAGTCTCTGTATCAGCTCAAGCAGACGTGTGTGTGTGTGTGTGTGTGTGTGTGTGTGTGTGTGTGTGTGTGTGTGTGTGTGTGTGTGTGTGTGTGTGTGTGTGTGTGTGTGTGTGTGTGTGTGTGTGTGTGTGTGTTGGCCCAAGCAGACACGTCTGGCATTAATAATGGACAATTCTATCCAAATTACCTCCCTGATTACTACTATATTAAATAGGCATTTATGGCTTTCACTAACGCTACTACCACGCAGAGGTGATGCCTGTCTCCTCTAACCCTCCTCTCCTCTGTGTGGATCCTGCAGTAGGTGATGCCTGTCTCCTCTAAACCTCCTCTCCTCTGTGTGTATCCTGCAGTAGGTGATGCCTGACTCCTCTAAACCTCCTCTCCTCTGTGTGTATCCTGCAGTAGGTGATGCCTGTCTCCTCTAAACCTCCTCTCCTCTGTGTGTATCCTGCAGTAGGTGATGCCTGACTCCTCTAAACCTCCTCTCCTCTGTGTGTATCCTGCAGTAGGTGATGCCTGTCTCCTCTAAACCTCCTCTCCTCTGTGTGTATCCTGCAGTAGGTGATGCCTGACTCCTCTAAACCTCCTCTCCTCTGTGTGTATCCTGCAGTAGGTGATGCCTGACTCCTCTAAACCTCCTCTCCTCTGTGTGTATCC
>NC_060190.1:51400110-51402610 GCF_021184085.1 Oncorhynchus gorbuscha
GAGAGAGAGAGAGAGAGAGAGAGAGAGAGAGAGAGAGAGAGAGAGAGAGAGAGAGAGAGAGAGACAGGTGGGTACCATATGCTGTAGTAATCCATCAGGACTGACTGAGGTCCATTGTTGACGGCCGAAACAACCCAGAGTCGCCCCCCCCCCGTAGAAAAACAGCCCCAGGGAAGACAGTGGGCTGTACTTGGGGGGTTTCCGGGGGGAGGAGTGGGAGGTGGTAGTTGGTATCATGTTACTCCGAGAGAGAACCTCACTCACTGATGAGTATGGACTCAACGGAAAACTACAACCAAACCAAAAGTACAACTAAAAATAAAAAGCCTGGTGTAATGACTAAATGGTGACTAAATGGTGTTAGTTCTGCGGTATCCAGCACCACACGCAGTTCAACACTAAACACCTGTCTCATGTAGCCTGACTAGGAGAGGAACGTGTTCTGTTGTCTTCTAACTTCTACACTATACTTCCCCCAGAGAGAGACAGAGAGGAACTGAAGGATCACTTGTCACACACCACTACTCCCCAACCTCTGTCTTCTTTCTAGTGCTATAACCCTGCTCTAGACATGCCAGTCAACTTGAAAGACAACTGAAGTCCTGCTCGAGCTTCTCCTCAGAGATGCTTCAGATCCATCCTTTCTCCCCCAAGCCTCCCCTTAACTCCCCCTGTCTCCCCCATCCTAGCCACTTCAATCCCCCACCTGGGGTCCTACATACACAACATAAACTTTCCTCTCTCTCTCTCTCTCTCTCTCTCTCTCTCTCTCTCTCTCTCTCTCTCTCTCTCTCTCTCTCTCTCTCTCTCTCTCTCTCTCTCTCTCTCTCCTCTCTCTCTCTCTCTCTCTCTCCCTCTCTTTCTCTCTCTCTCTCTCTCTCTCTCTATCCGTTTCTCTGTTTACTCTGACCAAGAAAAGGACAGAAAAAAATAAGAGAGAGAGAGAAAAAAAGAGGGATGAAATTGAAGAGATGTAACGTGAGCCAGCAACCAGTGTGTCTGTCATCAGAGGAGTTTGGCAGCATAATCACACCTGGTTTTACACACACACATACACATGCACATACGCACATGCAAACACACACACACGCACAGAGGGAGCGGGTTTGATTACAGAGGAGGTGACAGTTAGTGGGATTGCTTTATGACTTTGGGGCATATCTAAGTGAAGGCTTGGTTTCAGCCGCGGTCGCTCCTGATGTATCGCATGCATCACTGTCACTCACCACACAAACCATTCTCTCTCTCCCTCTCTAATTCTCTCTCTCTGTCTCTCTCTCTCTCTGTCTCTCTCTCTCTCTGTCTCTCTCTCTCCCTCTCTAATTCTCTCTCTCTCTAATTATCTCTCTCTCTGTCTCTGTCTCTGTCTCTCTCTCTCTCTCTCTCTCTAATTCTCTCTCATTCTCTCTCTCTCTCTCTCTCTCTCTCTCTCTCTCTCTCTCTCTCTCTCTCTCTCATTCTCTCTCTCTCTCTCTCTCTCTCTCTCTCTCTCTCACTTCCTTATTCTCTCTCTTATTTTTTTTCTCTCTCTCTCTCTCTCTCTCTCTCTCTCTCTCTCTCTCTCTCTCTCTCTCTCTCTCTCTCTCTCTCACTCTCTCTCTCTCTCTCTCTCTCTCTCTCTCTCTCTCTCTCTCTCTCTCTCTCTCTCTCTCTCTCTCTCTCATTCCTTATTTTCTCTCTTATTTTCTCTCTCTCTCTCTCTCTCTCTCTCTCTCTCTCTCTCTCTCTCTCTCTCTCTCTCTCTCTCTCTCTCTCTCTCTCTCTCTCTCTCTCTCTCTCTCTCTCTCTCTCTCTCTCTCTCTCTCTCTCCACCATCCAACTCACGAAACATGCACCCAAGTCTCACTTTGTGCCAAAACACCCTTCCTCATCATGAAAGCAGTCAATGTCAGCCTCTGTCTGTGACTGTAGAGAAGCGTCTGTCTGTGACTGTAGAGAAGCCTCTGTGCCATCTGTTGTTGATAAACCTCACTATTGCAGATACAGTCTAGACTCTTCAAACTCAACTCTGGACCTCGAAGTCAGTTCCACTGCATTTTTTCATTGTTCCTCTCTAATCATGAACTGATTTAGACTTGGGACACCAGGTGGGTGCAATTAATGATCAGGTAGAACAGAAAACGAGCTCCAGACCTTGTAGGGTCAGACTTAAATGACCCTGGTCTGGACGTATACTAAAATAGATCAGCTACGTCACTGTGTAATAATCCTGGGATTCCTGGGAATACAGCTGGTAACCAAATGACCTGGGAATGTCTGTTTGTCCGTCTGTGATTAGACAGATAGGGGATAGGGGGAATAAGGAAGGCTTGGGCCTGCGGAGAGAGTCAGGTTTTTCTGATCTCTGGGTTAGGGGACACAAAACTAAGGGGTATGTTTTTGGGAGCAATCTCTCATTAAAGCCTGCTAAACAGGCCAACTTTACACTGACCAGACCTAACTCCTCTTATTACTTGGGTAAAGCCTTCTAAACAGGCCAACTTTACACTGACCAGACCTA
>NC_060190.1:51407610-51410110 GCF_021184085.1 Oncorhynchus gorbuscha
GCTGCTCCTCAGTGGGGTGAGAAAGCAGGGCGGGCCCCCGATGAGGTTAGCACTAGACTGGCAAACAGACTCACATATGGAATGCATTTCACTGCTATTATTAATAACCAAGAAATCCAACTAATAATGTAGGCAGAACGCTGCCAAAACTAAACTCAGGAGACAGAGGGAAAACACACACACATACATAAAGAAACACACACACACACACACACACACACACACACACACACACACACACACACACACACACACACACACACACACACACACACACACACACACACACACACACACACACACACACACACACACACACACACACACACACACACACACACACACGAGTGTATTGGTTAAACAGAGGAACACTCTCACAGTCAGTATCTTTGAAATGTATTACCCAGCATGCTTGCTTAACCAGAAATAAAAACCTTTCATGTTTATGGTTCAGAGGGTTTTTACACCTGGTAGTGGCCGTAGACAGGGGGAAGTGTGTGTGTGTGTGTGTGTGTGTGTGTGTGTGTGTGTGTGTGTGTGTGTGTGTGTGTGTGTGTGTGTGTGTGTGTGTGTGTGTGTGTGTGTGTGTGTGTGTGTGTGTGTGTGTGTGTGTGTGTGTGTGTGTGTGTGTGTGTGTGTGTGTGTGTGTGTAATCGTGACGTGCTGAAGAAGTGTTGGGGCAGTCAAGCGAATATTAACGTGAACGATTTGACAAAACTCTGAAATGGGCCACCTTCAACTTCCCTTATGGTTGCCAGGCGTGCTCGTGCTCAGTGTGTGTGTGTGTGTGTGTGTGTGTGTGTGTGTGTGTGTGTGTGTGTGTGTGTGTGTGTGTGTGTGTGTGTGTGTGTGTGTGTGTGTGTGTGTGTGTGTGTGTGTGTGTGTGTGTGTGCGTGTGTGACAGGGTGGAGGGATGGATTGTGTGACTTAGGAAGGGGATAAATCCTATTGGAGGAAACAGTGATATCACAGCCAACACTGTAAAGCCACGTTTCACTGATGGGACAGTCACGCTTGCAGACAGACACGCACGCACGCACGCACGCACGCACGCACGCACGCACGCACGCACGCACACACACACACACACACACACACACACACACACACACACACACACACTCCAAGTCATCTCTCTCTCTAGGTCTGGGGAAAAGGGACCTCATCACAGTATCCTCCTCTCCCTGGGATGAGGAGGAGAAGAGAAGAAAGAGAGAGCAAGGCTGCATTCCTCTCCTCCTCCCCTGTGCCTTCTCCCTGTTGACTTTCATCTGTCTTTAAGATGGTTCCCACAAAGAGTCAGAGCAGGCAAGCTAATTAGCAACACTTAAAAAGGCCTCGGCAGCCATTGTGTGCACCCCCACACACTCTACTGTTTCCAGGGTAATTATGTTGAGAGTGGAGCTGTGACGATTTCTTTCTTTCCAGTTCTCCTTCTTCACTTTCTCTCTTTTTTTCTCTCTCTTTCTGTTGTAGTCTCTATTCTCTAAGCCTGGAGTGGAGCACTGGGGGAGAGATTATGGAAAAAGGGAGGAGAGACAGAGAGGGAGAGAGAGAGAGAGAGAGAGAGAGAGAGAGAGAGAGAGAGAGAGAGAGAGAGAGAGAGAGAGAGAGAGAGAGAGAGAGAGAGAGAGAGAGAGAGAGAGAGAGAGAGAGAGAGAGAGAGAGAGAGAGAGAGAGAGAGAGAGAGAGAGAGAGAGAGAGATGAAGGGAAAGGAAAAATAGTTCCCCCTGCTCCATGACTGGCCAGACCTTTGTTGCAGTGGTGCATTGTGGGTCCAGTGCTTTTCAAAGTGTACCAGAGATCCCCTACTGCTGGGAGTGTCTGTACCCCCTGTGTATATTGGGGAGGGGGGCAATCTGTCTAGCGGCTCCTTTTGAGCAGCTAACGCCTGACTAATGCTGGGACACGACACACACACATACACAAACATACACACAATACCACACACTCTAAACACACGCCAATTAGTGTCAATTATGGCCACCGCTTCCTGACGTGGACAGCAGCCAATAGGAAATGAGCGCAACCAACGGTTAACAGCGATCGCCCAACTGTCATCCCCCTCCTCCCTTCTCTGTCCCCCCTCCTTCTCTGTGCCACTCTGTTCCAACTCTCCCTCTTTTTCCTTCCCTCCTCTCTCCGACTCTCCTTTAAAACTCTTCCAACGTATTTCCCTCACTTTCTGTCATTCATCCTCCTGCCTCAGGTCTCAACAGTGTGTCTCACAACCCTAACCCCGGATCACCCTGCCTACTGACCTCATGAACTCTAACCCACAACCCGTCACTGACGCTCTGACCCTAGCCTTGTGTGTATGTGTTTTTTTCTTGTGCGTGTGTGCGTGTGTGTGTGTGTGTGTGTGTGTTGTGTGTGTGTGTGTGTGTGTGTGTGTGTGTGTGTGTGTGTGTGTGTGTGTGTGTGTGTGTGTGTGTGTGTGTGTGTGTGTGTGTGTGTGTGTGTGTGTGTGTGTGTGTGTGTGTGTGTGTGTGTGTGTGT
>NC_060190.1:51415110-51430110 GCF_021184085.1 Oncorhynchus gorbuscha
AAGTTTATTGGTCGCGTACACAGATTTGCAGATGATATAGCAGGTGCAGCGAAATGCTTGTAAGCAAAATGCTAGCTGGTAACTGTCAATGATGCATTATTGTTGTGTAATATTAGGCCTGTATACTGTATACGGTATACTGTTCTATGTTTTGTTAAATAGTCTCCATCTCACTCCTCTGTATGTAGAAGACCGGTGGACCGTCAGCTCTCAGACCATCGTGAGGAGGATATGACCTGGTTTGTTTGTGATGCAACAAGGGAAAGCAGTCATGTATCATAGGGAAACAACACTATGTCAGGTTGAGATACTGCAGTGAGTGTGACTCATTACAGACATGGGCACTAATAAAGGGACTCCTAGTCTTCACCCAGTAGCTCAGATTGTCATTGGTCATTTCCCCTCCCATGCATGCTATTCATTTACTCCCATTCTTTGTGTATTAGGCTGTAGGTATAGTGTATTAGGCTGTAGGCATAGTGTATTAGGATGTAGGTATAGTGTATTAGGCTATAGGCATAGTGTATTAGGCTATATGTATAGTGTATTAGGATGTAGGCCTTGTGTATTAGGCTATAGGCATAGTGTATTAGGCTGTAGGCATTGTGTATTAGGCTGTAGGTATAGTGTATTAGGCTATAGGCATAGTGTATTAGGCTATAGGTATAGTGTATTAGGATGTAGGCCTTGTGTATTAGGCTATAGGCATAGTGTATTAGGCTGTAGGTATAGTGTATTAGGCTATAGGCATAGTGTATTAGGCTATAGGTATAGTGTATTAGGATGTAGGCCTTGTGTATTAGGCTATAGGCATTGTGTATTAGGCTGTAGGGATAGTGTATTAGGCTATAGGCATAGTGTATTAGGCTATAGGTATAGTGTATTAGGATGTAGGCCTTGTGTATTGGGCTATAGGCATAGTGTATTAGGCTGTAGGCATTGTGTATTAGGCTGTAGGTATAGTGTATTAGGCTATAGGTATAGTGTATTAGGCTATAGGTATAGTGTATTAGGCTATAGGTATAGTGTATTAGGCTATAGGAATAATGTATTAGGATGTAGGCCTTGTGTATTAGGCTGTAGGTATAGAGTATTAGGCTATAGGTATAGTGTATTAGGCTATAGGTATAGTGTATTAGGCTGTAGGCATAGTGTATTAGGATGTAGGCCTTGTGTATTAGGCTGTAGGTATAGTGTATTAGGCTATAGGTATAGTGTATTCGGATGTAGGCCTTGTGTATTAGAATGTAGGCCTTCTGTATTAGGTTGTAGGCATAGTGTATTAGGCTGTAGGCCTTGTGTATTAGGCTGTAGGCCTTGTGTATTAGGCTATAGGTATAGTGTATTAGGCTGTAGGCATAGTGTATTAGGCTGTAGGCCTTGTGTATTAGGCTATAGGTATAGTGTATTAGGCTGTAGGCATAGTGTATTAGGCTGTAGGCATAGTGTATTAGGCTGTAGGCCTTGTGTATTAGGCTACAGGTATAGTGTATTAGGCTGTAGGCCTTGTGTATTAGGATGTAGGCCTTGTCTATTAGGCTGTACGCCTTGTGTATTAGGCTATAGGTATAGTGTATTAGGATGTAGGCCTTGTGTATTAGGCTATAGGCATAGTGTATTAGGCTGTAGGTATAGTGTATTAGGCTATAGGCATAGTGTATTAGGCTATAGGTATAGTGTATTAGGATGTAGGCCTTGTGTATTAGGCTATAGGCATTGTGTATTAGGCTGTAGGTATAGTGTATTAGGCTATAGGCATAGTGTATTAGGCTATAGGTATAGTGTATTAGGATGTAGGCCTTGTGTATTAGGCTATAGGCATAGTGTATTAGGCTGTAGGCATTGTGTATTAGGCTGTAGGTATAGTGTATTAGGCTATAGGCATAGTGTATTAGGCTATAGGTATAGTGTATTAGGATGTAGGCCTTGTGTATTAGGCTATAGGCATAGTGTATTAGGCTGTAGGTATAGTGTATTAGGCTATAGGCATAGTGTATTAGGCTATAGGTATAGTGTATTAGGATGTAGGCCTTGTGTATTAGGCTATAGGCATTGTGTATTAGGCTGTAGGTATAGTGTATTAGGCTATAGGCATAGTGTATTAGGCTATAGGTATAGTGTATTAGGATGTAGGCCTTGTGTATTGGGCTATAGGCATAGTGTATTAGGCTGTAGGCATTGTGTATTAGGCTGTAGGTATAGTGTATTAGGCTATAGGTATAGTGTATTAGGCTATAGGTATAGTGTATTAGGCTATAGGTATAGTGTATTAGGCTATAGGAATAATGTATTAGGATGTAGGCCTTGTGTATTAGGCTGTAGGTATAGAGTATTAGGCTATAGGTATAGTGTATTAGGCTATAGGTATAGTGTATTAGGCTGTAGGCATAGTGTATTAGGATGTAGGCCTTGTGTATTAGGCTGTAGGTATAGTGTATTAGGCTATAGGTATAGTGTATTCGGATGTAGGCCTTGTGTATTAGAATGTAGGCCTTCTGTATTAGGTTGTAGGCATAGTGTATTAGGCTGTAGGCCTTGTGTATTAGGCTGTAGGCCTTGTGTATTAGGCTATAGGTATAGTGTATTAGGCTGTAGGCATAGTGTATTAGGCTGTAGGCCTTGTGTATTAGGCTATAGGTATAGTGTATTAGGCTGTAGGCATAGTGTATTAGGCTGTAGGCATAGTGTATTAGGCTGTAGGCCTTGTGTATTAGGCTACAGGTATAGTGTATTAGGCTGTAGGCCTTGTGTATTAGGATGTAGGCCTTGTCTATTAGGCTGTACGCCTTGTGTATTAGGCTATAGGTATAGTGTATTAGGATGTAGGCCTTGTGTATTAGGCTATAGGCATAGTGTATTAGGCTGTAGGTATAGTGTATTAGGCTATAGGCATAGTGTATTAGGCTATAGGTATAGTGTATTAGGATGTAGGCCTTGTGTATTAGGCTATAGGCATTGTGTATTAGGCTGTAGGTATAGTGTATTAGGCTATAGGCATAGTGTATTAGGCTATAGGTATAGTGTATTAGGATGTAGGCCTTGTGTATTAGGCTATAGGCATAGTGTATTAGGCTGTAGGCATTGTGTATTAGGCTGTAGGTATAGTGTATTAGGCTATAGGTATAGTGTATTAGGCTATAGGTATAGTGTATTAGGCTATAGGTATAGTGTATTAGGCTATAGGAATAATGTATTAGGATGTAGGCCTTGTGTATTAGGCTGTAGGTATAGAGTATTAGGCTATAGGTATAGTGTATTAGGCTATAGGCATAGTGTATTAGGCTATAGGTATAGTGTATTAGGCTATAGGTATAGTGTATTAGGCTGTAGGCATAGTGTATTAGGATGTAGGCCTTGTGTATTAGGCTGTAGGTATAGTGTATTAGGCTGTAGGCATAGTGTATTAGGCTGTAGGCATGGTGTATTAGGCTATAGGCATAGTGTATTAGGCTATAGGCATAGTGTATTAGGCTATAGGCATAGTGTATTAGGCTATAGGCATAGTGTATTAGGCTATAGGCATAGTGTATTAGGCTATAGGCATAGTGTATTAGGCTATAGGTATAGTGTATTAGGCTATAGGCATAGTGTATGTACAGTATGTACAGAATACATTGAAGCTGTAAAAGCCAGTTACTGTCATTATATGCCTTATTCTTTTCATATTCTGTCATTCCAATTTTCAATGTAACTTGCACTCTGTTTTCAAGTTTGAATGAGACAATGTATTCCCTTCAATAAAGTTCTAGACTTAATAATATTATATTACTTGTGTATGCCTTTCCTTATACACATATTCACAGGTGTTTTTTCTTGACTGATTACCATTTGATTGATGTGGTGCTTTTGTAAGTCATATCATTTGAAAGGTCTGTTTCTCAGCTTTCAAAATGTGTATCATGATTTCATATATGGTTTGACATCAGCAAATGTTTCTTCTTGATACATGATGAGTTCATGGTCATTCAGACCGTTTGGGGATTCAGACCGTTTGGGGATTCAGACAGTTTGGGGATTCAGACCGTTTGAGGATTCAGACCGTTTGGGGATTCAGACAGTTTGGGGATTCAGACAGTTTGGGGATTCAGACCGTTTGGGGATTCAGACCGTTTGGGGATTCAGACAGTTTGGGGATTCAGACAGTTTGGGGATTCAGACCGTTTGGGGATTCAGACAGTTTGGGGATTCAGACCGTTTGGGGATTCAGACAGTTTGGGGATTCAGACCGTTTGGGGATTCAGACAGTTTGGGGATTCAGACCGTTTGGGGATTCAGACAGTTTGGGGATTCAGACAGTTTGGGGATTCAGACAGTTTGGGGATTCAGACCGTTTGGGGATTCAGACAGTTTGGGGATTCAGACCGTTTGGGGATTCAGACAGTTTGGGGATTCAGACAGTTTGGGGATTCAGACAGTTTGGGGATTCAGACAGTTTGGGGATTCAGACCGTTTGGGGATTCAGACACTTTGGGGATTCAGACAGTTTGGGGATTCAGACCGTTTGGGGATTCAGACAGTTTGGGGAAATCCTGCCAGTGATGCAACAATGTGGCGATTTACAGTTACAGTTAGATGGTGACCTAAAGTCTACTGTTTCCATTCCCCTTGAAACCTACATTCACAAAACACAGACAGAGGGAAAAAACTAAAGAAAAGGGAGGGAGGCACCTGGTTCTCATCAGACACACACAAACACACACACCAGCACACACACACAGAGGGCTTTGAGGTTTGGGAGGGATTTGCCTGGTGATGTTTGTAACCTGCTATGCACAATTTAACATCCAGTCCTGTGGATGCAACCTCCTCCCCCTCCTCCGCCTTCTCACCACTCAGGGAGAGAAAGCATGTCATGCTGTTTCTCGAGAGGTCGTCTGTCAGGGGCAGAGAGCAGTAGACGGAGACGCCAGAGAACGAGGCTGGGTTGAATCCTGGCTTTGTGAAAGAAGAGGCTGGGTGGAATCCTGGCTTTGTGAAAGAAGAGGCTGGGTGGAATCCTGGCTTTGTGAAAGAAGAGGCTGGGTGGAATCCTGGCTTTGTGAAAGAAGAGGCTGGGTGGAATCCTGGCTTTGTGAAAGAAGAGGCTGGGTGGAATCCTGGCTTTGTGAAAGAAGAGGCTGGGTGGAATCCTGGCTTTGTGAAAGAAGAGGCTGGGTGGAATCCTGGCTTTGTGAAAGAAGAGGATGGGTGGAATCCTGGCTTTGTGAAAGAAGAGGCTGGGATTCTCAGAGGGGTCCACTTTTTTCACTCCTGGTTCCCCCTCTCACACTCACTTTCTTTCTTTTTTTCTTTCTTTCTTTCTTTCTTTCTTTCTTTCTTTCTTTCTTTCTTTCTTTCTTTCTTTCTTTCTTTCTTTCTCTCTCTCTCTCTCTCTCTCTCTCTCTCTCTCTCTCTCTCTCTCTCTCTCTCTCTCTCTCTCTCTCTCTCTCTCTCTCTCTCTCTCTCTCTCTCTCTCTCTCTCTCTCTCTCTCTCTCTCTCTCTCTCTCTCTCTCTTTTCTCTCACTCTGTTCTGTCTTGGTATAGGATACAGTTTGGTTTGCGTCTCCCTCTGGTCTCAGGGTGGGGAAGCAGAACTGGTCTTCCCCCCTCTGCCTCTCTCTCTCTATCTTTTTCTTTCATTCTGTTCTTTCTGGGGAGGCAGACAGGGCACATTCCTCAGGGAGGCCCAGGCGCCCTTTTCTGACACGTCTCAGCAATACACCCCTCCCTCCATCCCCCATCCCCTCTTTCTCTATCCCCCAATCTCCCTCCACCTCTACCCGTCCATCTCTCTCACCTTCTGTTACATCTATCTACCTGTAGGGCCTCTCTCTCCCCCCCCTCTCTTTATCTCACACACACACCCAACACTTTTACACTTCCACTCCTCTCGCTACTCCTCCCTCACTTTACCCTGCAGCTCGGACCAGAGAGAGAGAGAGAGAGAGAAGAGAGAGATAGAAGAGAAAGGAGAGAGAGGCCGGTGGAGTGGTTTGATGGCTGGAGATGGCTGTGATTTCTCCCAGGCTCCCAAGGGGCCCAGGGGAAAACGGCTTTGTGTTCTAACAACACCGCCCTGTGAAGAGGACTGTGTGTCTGAGCGTATGTGTGTATCTCAGTGTGTGTGCGTGTGTGTGTGTCATGTGTGTGTCGGTGTGTGTCTATAGGCACCATGGTTCCTCTTGGGTCCAGTGCGCCTTGGCAGGTTATTTGACCACATACACTGCTATGCACTTCAGGTGGATGAGGAGAATAAAGGAAAGGAGAAAAATAGAAAGTGAGAGAATGTGTGAGAGAGAAAGGGGGGGAGAACAGGTAGGTATTTTACTATAGCCGTGATATCAAAGGACACGGCAATTCTCACTGGCACGGAACTCAGATCTGGACTGGAGGGGGGTGGCGAGGGGGGGATGACAGGTGAACACACATACACAGATCACTATCCTACTCTACACACTGAGAGAAAGAGAGGGAAAGAAAGAAGGAGAGAGATTACTAAGCCATGTTGAGGGAGATACCGTATACAATAGATATTCTGGGACTTGACTAACACCAGGCCAGGAACTAGAGGAGAGGTTGAGCTCCTCTTCCATCAAGCAGAGAGGGCGTGAGAGAGGAAGAGAGAGAAAGATGGAAAGCGAAAGGGTGGTATGTTTGAGGTTGGAAAGGCATTTAAGGAGGAAATGCCACTGTGCACACACACGCGCGCACACAGATGCACGCACACACACAGGTGCAACAACACAGAGAAGAGAGACGAGGGCCACAGAATAAAGAGCTACTTGTGTGAGTTACGGGTCAGGGCGGAGCCTGGGTGAGTGTGTGTGTCCAGGGCTGGAGGTTCCAGAGGAAACAGAGGCAGGATGCAGTAAGAAAAGGAGGGAGGAGTGAAAGGGTAGAAAGGGAAAGGGGAAGAGTGGAGAAGTAGATTTTCTCTTCATTAACATGATCCACCTTCATTATAATCCCAGCTCTAGAGTTTCTGAGCTGCTCTTTTCATATAGGTACCTCAGCTCAAACTTAATGTACAATAATGCTGTCGTACTTTTAGGCCTTCTTATGTGCATGTGTGTGTGTGTGTGTGTGTGTGTGTGTGTGTGTGTGTGTGTGTGTGTGTGTGTGTGTGTGTGTGTGTGTGTGTGTGTGTGTGTGTGTGTGTGTGTGTGTGTGTGTGTGTGTGTGTGTGCGTGCGTGCGTGCGTGCGTGCGCGTGTGTGTGCGTATGCGTGTGTGTGTTTCTGTGCGTGCGTGCGCGCGCGCGCGTGTGTGTGTGTGTGTGTGTGTGTGTGTGTGTGTGTGTGTGTGTGTGTGTGTGTGTGTGTGTGTGTGTGTGTGTGTGTGTGTGTGTGTGTGTGTGTGTGTGTGTGTGTGTGTGTGCGTGCGTGTGTGTGTTATGTCACTAGTCTGGCAGTATAAAGAGTCAGAGAGGAGGAATTTGGGGATCTGGGATAATGGGAAACAAAGTGTGGATTTTCAGCCAAGGAACTCCGGGAAACACAGAAATTCCATCTGATACAGTGGCCAGAGGAGGGGAGACACTGACGCACCGGGGGGAACTAAAACAGCTCAACACTGGCCACATCACGTTGACGTGTCACCAACTGTGAAATAAAACACACACAAGTGTCCATACAAACACACACGTCACAGATGGACTTTTAGATCCATGAGGAGATAAAATAGTGTTTTTTAGTTATAGAAACACACACACACACACACACACACACACACACACACACACACACACACACACACACACACACACACACACACACACACACACACACACACACACACACACACACACACACACACACACACACACACACACACACACACACACACACACACACACACACACACAGGCAGACAAGTCATTTCTCCAGTATGCATGAGTCATGTAAGACTGGGAAAGGAAAGTGAATACATTTCACAGAAGTACAAGGGAAGATGATGCTGTTTCTCATGTAGTTCAGAGTTTACAGGGATCTGAATGTAATTACATGCATGTGCTTTGTCATTGACATCTTAACATGTCAGCACGTCTTCTCAACGCGTTGCGTGTGAGACTGTAAGATAGCACAGTTTGTCTGCATTACATCAAATGAATTAGGCTGTAGACAACATGCAACAATTTCAAAGATTTTGCTGAGTTACAGTTCAAATAAGGAAATCAGTCAATTGAAATAAATGCATTAGGCCCTAATCTATGTATTTAACATGACTGATAATACAGATATGCATCTGTTGGTCACAGATTCCTTTAGAAAAGGTAGGGGTGTGGATCAGAACCAGTCAGTATCTGGTGGTCACAGATCCTTTAGAAAAGGTAGGGGTGTGGATCAGAACCAGTCAGTATCTGGTGGTCACAGATTCCTTTAGAAAAGGTAGGGGTGTGGATCAGAACCAGTCAGTATCTGGTGGTCACAGATTCCTTTAGAAAAGGTAGGGGTGTGGATCAGAACCAGTCAGTATCTGGTGGTCACAGATTCCTTTAGAAAAGGTAGGGGTGTGGATCAGAACCAGTCAGTATCTGTTGGTCACAGATTCCTTTAGAAAAGGTAGGGGTGTGGATCAGAACCAGTCAGTATCTGTTGGTCACAGATTCCTTTAGAAAAGGTAGGGGTGTGGATCAGAACCAGTCAGTATCTGGTGGTCACAGATTCCTTTAGAAAAGGTAGGGGTGTGGATCAGAACCAGTCAGTATCTGTTGGTCACAGATTCCTTTAGAAAAGGTAGGGGTGTGGATCAGAACCAGTCAGTATCTGGTGGTCACAGATACCTTTAGAAAAGGTAGGGGTGTGGATCAGAACCAGTCAGTATCTGTTGGTCACAGATTCCTTTAGAAAAGGTAGGGGTGTGGATCAGAACCAGTCAGTATCTGTTGGTCACAGATTCCTTTAGAAAAGGTAGGGGTGTGGATCAGAACCAGTCAGTATCTGGTGGTCACAGATACCTTTAGAAAAGGTAGGGGTGTGGATCAGAACCAGTCAGTATCTGTTGGTCACAGATTCCTTTAGAAAAGGTAGGGGTGTGGATCAGAACCAGTCAGTATCTGGTGGTCACAGATACCTTTAGAAAAGGTAGGGGTGTGGATCAGAACCAGTCAGTATCTGGTGGTCACAGATTCCTTTAGAAAAGGTAGGGGTGTGGATCAGAACCAGTCAGTATCTGGTGGTCACAGATTCCTTTAGAAAAGGTAGGGGTGTGGATCAGAACCAGTCAGTATCTGGTGGTCACAGATACCTTTAGAAAAGGTAGGGGTGTGGATCAGAACCAGTCAGTATCTGGTGGTCACAGATTCCTTTAGAAAAGGTAGGGGTGTGGATCAGAACCAGTCAGTATCTGGTGTGACCATTTGCCTCATGCAGCGCAACACATCTCCTTCACATAGAGTTCATCAGGCTGGTGATTGTTGCTTGTGGAATGTTGTCCACCTCCTCTTCAATGGCTGTGCGAAGTTGCTGGATATTGGCGGGAACTGGAACATGCTGTGTGTGGTACACGTCTATCCAGGGTATCCCATACATTGGTCAATGGGTGACATGTCTGGTGAGAATGCAGGCCATGCTTGAACTGGAATATTTTCAACTTCCAGGAATGGTGTATAGATCCTTTCAACATGGGGCCTTGCGTTATCATGCTGAAACATGAGGTGATGGCGGCGGATGAATGGCACGGCAATGAGCCTCAGGATCTCGTCACGGTATCTCTGTGCATTCAAATTGCCATCGATAAAATGCAAAATCCGTAATTTATGCCTGCCCATACCATAACTCCACCGCCACCATGGGGCACTCTGTTCACAATGTTGACGTTGGCAAACCACTCGCCATACATGCTGTCTGCCATCTGCCCGGTAACAGTTGAAACCGGCATTCATCCGTGAAGAGCACATTTCTCCAGCGTGCCAGTGCCCATTGAAGGTGGGCATTTGGTTATGACGCCAAACTGTAATCAGGTCAAGACCCTGGTGAGGACGAGGAGCAAGCAGATGAGCTATTCTGAGACAGTTTCTGACAGAAATCCTTCAGTTGTGCAAACCCACAGTTTCATCAACTGTCAAGGTGGCTGGTCTCAGACGATCAGTATGTCAATTGCACGCTCCCTCAAAACTTGAGACATCTGTGACTTTGTGTTGTATGACAAAACCGCACATTTTAGAGCGGCCTTTTATTGTCCCCAGTACAAGGTGCACCTGTGTAAGGATCATGCCGTTTAATCAGCTTCACGATATGCCACACCTGCCAGGTGGATGGATTCTATTGGCTAAAGGACAACTTCTCACTAACAGGGATGTAAACACATTTGTAAGAAATAAGCTTCCTGTGCATTTGAAACATTTCTGGGATTTTTTTTTATTTCAGGTCATGAAACATGGGACGAACACTTTGGTGTTTATATATTTATATATATCATTAAATGGCACAAGTGATGGATGTTGCACAACCACACACAGACACCTGCAAGCCCGTATGCACAAACAAATGATCATGAAGTGCGCACACACATATGCACACACACGCAAGCATGCGCCAACACAAGGATACACACACACACCTGCTGCTGCTGGAGGTGCAGTAGGTCCACTGGGCTGATCTCCCCATTGGTGTCCCCGTTGGACCCGCCTTCTCTCCCTCCCCCGCCGTCCGAATGGCTGCTGAGGCTGCTGACTCCGTTCTGATTGGAGGGCGTAGTTCGAGTGGTCTCAGAGGCCGATTCCACCATCATCACGTGGCACCTGGGAGCGAGGGAGGAGAAGGAGGAGAGGACAGAGAAAGGTAAGCAGAGATTAAGTGATGGTGAATGAGTGCAGCCATGGCAGTTTGCTCTGGAGCTGGAGGAGTCTGGGTCAACAAACAAAAGAGTTGGGAAACTAAAGTACACACACACACACACACACACACACACACACACACACACACACACACACACACACACACACACACACACACACACACACACACACACACACACACACACACACACACACACACACACACACACACACACACACACACACACACACACACACGGTGAGCTTTATGGCCTAGCCCTAGAGAGAAGAGCTCTGCAGAATGCTCGTGTTCTCAGGGTGTGTGTGTGTGTGTGTGTGTGTGTGTGTGTGTGTGTGTGTGTGTGTGTGTGTGTGTGTGTGTGTGTGTGTGTGTGTGTGTGTGTGTGTGTGTGTGTGTGTGTGTGTGTGTGTGTGCTAGCTTATCTGCCAGCCTTGATAACACTAAGTAAACAAGTACAGTATGCACCCACACTGCTATTCTCATGTGGTCATAGCAACACTTGAGCCTTCCTGAGTGTGTGTGTGTGTGGGGGGGGGGGCAGGGCTGAAAGAGTCAGACAACCCTTATAGGCATCAGTAGAAAAGACCAACTTTCTACAATATCCAGAGATGCTGTGTGTGTACAGAGCAGGCTTGTCTTGGAGTGGAGGATGTTTGATGCGTGTTCACAACAAAATGCGTCTCTGTGAGTTTGTTGGAACACAGGCGCGGGATGCATCTTTAGGAGAAAGAATGAGCGTGGGAGAGAGGAAAGGAGAGACAGAGAAAGAGAGAAGGATAAAGAATGAGCGTGGGAGAGAGGAAAGGAGAGACAGAGGAAGAGAGAAGGATAAAGAATGAGCGTGGGAGAGAGGAAAGGAGAGACAGAGGAAGAGAGAAGGAGAAAGAATGAGCGTGGGAGAGAGGAAAGGAGAGACAGAGGAAGAGAGAAGGTGAAGGAGAAAGAATGAGCGTGGGAGAGAGGAAAGGAGAGACAGAGGAAGAGAGAAGGAGAAAGAATGAGCGTGGGAGAGAGGAAAGGAGAGACAGAGGAAGAGAGAAGGATAAAGAATGAGCGTGGGAGAGAGGAAAGGAGAGACAGAGAAGAGAGAAGGTGAAGGATAAAGAATGAGCGTGGGAGAGAGGAAAGGAGAGACAGAGGAAGAGAGAAGGAGAAAGAATGAGCGTGGGAGAGAGGAAAGGAGAGACAGAGGAAGAGAGAAGGATAAAGAATGAGCGTGGGAGAGAGGAAAGGAGAGACAGAGGAAGAGAGAAGGTGAAGGATAAAGAATGAGCGTGGGAGAGAGGAAAGGAGAGACAGAGGAAGAGAGAAGGAGAAAGAATGAGCGTGGGAGAGAGGAAAGGAGAGACAGAGGAAGAGGAAGGAGAAAGAATGAGGTGGGAGAGAGGAAAGGAGAGACAAGGAGAAGGTGAAGGAGAAAGAATGAGCGTGGGAGAGAGGAAAGGAGAGACAGAGAAAGAGAGAAGGATAAAGAATGAGCGTGGGAGAGAGGAAAGGAGAGACAGAGGAAGAGAGAAGGAGAAAGAATGAGCGTGGGAGAGAGGAAAGGAGAGACAGAGGAAGAGAGAAGGATAAAGAATGAGCGTGGGAGAGAGGAAAGGAGAGACAGAGGAAGAGAGAAGGAGAAAGAATGAGCATGGGAGAGAGACAGAGAAAGAAGAAGGAGAAAGAATGACAGAGGAAAGGAGAGACAGAGGAAGAGAGAAGGATAAAGAATGAGCATGGGAGAGAGGAAAGGAGAGACAGAGAAAGAGAGAAGAGAAAGAATGAGCGTGGGAGAGAGGAAAGGAGAGACAGAGAAAGAGAGAAGGTGAAGGAGAAAGAATGAGCGTGGGAGAGAGGAAAGGGAGACAGAGGAAGAGAGAAGGAGAAAGAATGACGTGGGAGAGAGGAAAGGAGAGACAGAGGAAGAGAGAAGGAGAAAGAATGAGCGTGGGAGAGAGGAAAGGAGAGACAGAGGAAGAGAGAAGGTGAAGGAGAAAGAATGAGCGTGGGAGAGAGGAAAGGAGAGACAGAGAAAGAGAGAAGGTGAAGGAGAAAGGAGCGTGGGAGAGAGGAAAGGAGAGACAGAGAAAGAGAGAGGTGAAGGAGAAAGAATGAGCGTGGGAGAGAGGAAAGGAGAGACAGAGAAAGAGAGAAGGAGAAAAAATGAGCGTGGGAGAGAGGAAAGGAGAGACAGAGGAAGAGAGAAGGATAAAGAATGAGCGTGGGAGAGAGGAAAGGAGAGACAGAGAAAGAGAGAAGGAGAAAGAATGAGGGTGGGAGAGAGGAAAGGAGAGACAGAGAAAGAGAGAAGGTGAAGGAGAAAGAATGAGCGTGGGAGAGAGGAAAGGAGAGACAGAGAAAGAGAGAAGGATAAAGAATGAGCGTGGGAGAGAGGAAAGGAGAGACAGAGGAAGAGAGAAGGATAAAGAATGAGCGTGGGAGAGAGGAAAGGAGAGACAGAGAAAGAGAGAAGGTGAAGGAGAAAGAATGAGCGTGGGAGAGAGGAAAGGAGAGACAGAGAAAGAGAGAAGGTGAAGGAGAAAGAATGAGCGTGGGAGAGAGGAAAGGAGAGACAGAGGAAGAGAGAAGGATAAAGAATGAGCGTGGGAGAGAGGAAAGGAGAGACAGAGGAAGAGAGAAGGAGAAAGAATGAGCGTGGGAGAGAGGAAAGGAGAGACAGAGAAAGAGAGAAGGTGAAGGAGAAAGAATGAGCGTGGGAGAGAGGAAAGGAGAGACAGAGGAAGAGAGAAGGAGAAAGAATGAGCGTGGGAGAAGAAATGAGCAGAGAAAGGGAGAAGGTGAAGGAGAAAGAATGAGCAGAGGAAAGGAGAGACAGAGAAAAGAGAAGGATAAAGAATGAGCGTGGGAGAGAGGAAAGGAGAGACAGAGAAAGAGAGAAGGTGAAGGAGAAAGAATGAGCGTGGGAGAGAGGAAAGGAGAGACAGAGAAAGAGAGAAGGATAAAGAATGAGCGTGGGAGAGAGGAAAGGAGAGACAGAGGAAGAGAGAAGGATAAAGAATGAGCGTGGGAGAGAGGAAAGGAGAGACAGAGAAAGAGAGAAGGTGAAGGAGAAAGAATGAGCGTGGGAGAGAGGAAAGGAGAGACAGAGGAAGAGAGAAGGATAAAGAATGAGCGTGGGAGAGAGGAAAGGAGAGACAGAGGAAGAGAGAAGGTGAAGGAGAAAGAATGAGCGTGGGAGAGAGGAAAGGAGAGACAGAGAAAGAGAGAAGGTGAAGGAGAAAGAATGAGCGTGGGAGAGAGGAAAGGAGAGACAGAGGAAGAGAGAAGGATAAAGAATGAGCGTGGGAGAGAGGAAAGGAGAGACAGAGGAAGAGAGAAGGAGAAAGAATGAGCGTGGGAGAGAGGAAAGGAGAGACAGAGAAAGAGAAGGTGAAGGAGAAAGAATGAGCGTGGGAGAGAGGAAAGGAGAGACAGAGGAAGAGAGAAGGATAAAGAATGAGCGTGGGAGAGAGGAAAGGAGAGACAGAGGAAAGAGAAGGTGAAGGAGAAAGAATGAGCGTGGGAGAGAGGAAAGGAGAGACAGAGAAAGAGAGAAGGTGAAGGAGAAAGAATGAGCGTGGGAGAGAGGAAAGGAGAGACAGAGGAAGAGAGAAGGATAAAGAATGACGTGGGAGAGAGGAAAGGAGAGACAGAGGAAGAGAGAAGGAGAAAGAATGAGCGTGGGAGAGAGGAAAGGAGAGACAGAGAAAGAGAGAAGGTGAAGGAGAAAGAATGAGCGTGGGAGAGAGGAAAGGAGAGACAGAGGAAGAGAGAAGGAGAAAGAATGAGCGTGGGAGAGAGGAAAGGAGAGACAGAGAAAGAGAGAAGGTGAAGGAGAAAGAATGAGCGTGGGAGAGAGGAAAGGAGAGACAGAGGAAGAGAGAAGGTGAAGGAGAAAGAATGAGCGTGGGAGAGAGGAAAGGAGAGATAGAGGAAGAGAGAAGGCGAAGGAGAAAGGATAACAAGCTCCAACTGATCTGGGCCTGTGAACTGTTAATGATGAACCCAATCTATGCTTTCTGCTCCCAGTTTTAGAAATACACTTTCTCTGTGTTTGTTTCTGCAAGGGCGAACAAAATGCCATCGAGTTATTCCACCCATTATGTGACAAATGTGTGTGTGTCTGTATTCCACCCGCCTTGCCTTTGGGTGGAGCAAGGAGAGGTATTTCGTGAGATAATAAATAAATATTTTTTTTGTTTTGCTCCGAAGCAAGAGCAGGTACAAATGTTGTGTA
>NC_060190.1:51432610-51450110 GCF_021184085.1 Oncorhynchus gorbuscha
TGGATGGATGGATGGATGGATGGATGGGTGTGCGGGCGCATAATGTGAATGTTTGGCAACCCAAAGGTTGCATGTTCAAAACTCATCACTGACAACTTTTGCATTTTCGCTACTTTGCAACTACTTAGCATGTTAGCTAACCCGTTCCCTAACCTTAACCCTAACTCCTAACCCTAACCTTAACACTAACCTTAACCCCTAACCCTAAGCAACCTAGCGACCTAGCTAATGTTAGCTACAACAAATTGGAATTCGTAACATATCATCTGTTTTGCAAATTCGTAACTTATCATACTAACTGTAATTCGTAGCATATCATACAAAATGGATGACAGACATCCACAAACTAAGAAATACCATATGAAAGGTAATGGTGTGTTCTGGGTTTACTTTACTATGTTACGTCTACCCCTGAGTCCAGGTTGCACCATTACCCTCATCTAAAGTGACACAAACCAACAGACTGGGCAGCCATATTAGCTTCTCAAGGCCAGACCACACTACCCCGAAGGAGAGACGAGTAGAGGAGAGTAGCGAACACCCCCCTCCTCTTCTCTACTCACTCTAAAGACTTTGGGGGGATTGAGTCTTACTGATTCCCAAAGCTCACACCGATCACTCCCTTCTCCCAACTCCAAGATCCCCCTCCCTCTCACTTCCCCTCCCACCTTCTCCCCTACGGGTTTGTGGTGTAGATCCAGTCTGTTCCGGTCTGTCTCCCAGCCCAATCCCTCAGTAATGCCATCTCTTCCCTGTCCTACAGCTCACAATACAAGGATCACTGGCTAGCTGCCTGGGAGCACTGGAGACAGGCCAGTACACTTCCAGAACTTTCTCTTCGTAATAATAACTTTCTCACACACACACACACACACACACACACACACACACACACACACACACACACACACACACACACACACACACACACACACACACACACACACACACACACACACACACACACACACACACACACACACACACACACACACACACACACACACACACACTGTCAGACACATTCTCTCAGGAGACAGACATGTTGTTGACAAACTGTTTATGATTAGCAGCTCCAGAGCAGGAATACACTGTCGTCTTCAGTCAACTATACAATAACAACATATTACAACAATAAAGTGTGTGATGGTACACAATGTAATCCCCCTGCTTACCTCGGCTCCAAATTATAACCCAATGTCAGTTTGGTTTGAATATTTCTTTCTCCCTTAATCTTTTCTTCACTTTTCCTTTTTCTTTGTCTTCTCTCTCATCCCTTGTTCTCTTTCAACATGTTCTGCAGTGTAATGACCCCTCTCTGAGGCACAGCTCTGATTGACTTAACTCCTGCACACCTGCAGTTAACTCCTCCCCCTCCCTGTATGTGTGTGCAAGTATATTTGTGGCGTGTGTGTCGTGTATGTGTGTGTGCATGCTAAAGACTGTGTGTGTGTGTGTGTGTGTGTGTGTGTTTACAGCAGCTTACTGGGTTATTAAGTCTTTATCATGTTAAGCCTCATGTGGGAATATTTATACTGCTCCCTGAATGACTGTTTCCCCGCCTTGCATCAGGCTGCTTATTAATACAGGGAACTGGGAAGGGAGGAGGGAGGAGGGAGGAGGGAGGAGGGAGGAGGGAGGAGGGAGGAGGGAGGCAGGAGGGGTGGGGTGGTGGGGTAGGGAGGAATATGGTCAGTGCCAACGCATCTCCACACCTATGCCCTCTCTCTTTCTGATTTCCCTCTCTATCTATCTCTCTCCCATTACCCCTCTCTATCTATCTCTCTTTTTGATTTCCCTCTATATCTATCTCTCGTTCTGATTTCCCTTTCATCTATCTCTCTTTCTGATTTCCCTCTCTATCTATCTATCTATCTATCTATCTATCTATCTATCTATCTATCTATCTATCTATCTATCTATCTATCTATCTATCTATCTATCTATCTATCTATCTATCTATCTATCTCTTTTTCTGATTTCCCTCTATTTCTATCTCTCTTTCTGATTTCCCTCTCTATCTATCTATCTCTCCCATTACCCCTCTCTATCTATCTATCTCTCCCATTACCCCTCTCTATCTATCTATCTCTCTCTCCCATTATCCCTCTCTATCTACATCTCTCCCATTATCCCTCTCTATCTATCTCTCTCCCTTTATCCCTCTCCATCTATCTCTCTCCTTTTATCCCTCTCCATCTATCTCTCTGCCTTTATCCCTCTCTATCTATCTCTCTCCCTTTATCTCTCCTCCAGGTCACTGAAACAGAGCTCCTTGTGCAGTCTGATCTCCACTAGAACATCTCGAACCCTGCTAAATAAAACCCCACAGGATTTAGATAACCCAGTCACACAAAACATGCAAATAATAGCATAAACAGTCTCAACCAAACACTCCTCTTCAGGGGCAGCTAGCAAAACCACATGCTGAGAACCTACTGTGAACATGAAGGCTGCTCTGCTCTGCTCTGCTCTGCTCTGCTCTCCAGTCTACTGTGAACATGAAGGTTGCTCTGCTCTCCAGTCTACTGTGAACATGAAGGCTGCTCTGCTCTGCTCTCCAGTCTACTGTGAACATGAAGGTTGCTCTGCTCTGCTCTCCAGTCTACTGTGAACATGAAGGTTGCTCTGCTCTCCAGTCTACTGTGAACATGAAGGCTGCTCTGCTCTGCTCTGCTCTCCAGTCTACTGTGAACATGAAGGTTGCTCTGCTCTGCTCTGCTCTGCTCTCCAGTCTACTGTGAACATGAAGGCTGCTCTGCTCTGCTCTGCTCTCCAGTCTACTGTGAACATGAAGGTTGCTCTGCTCTCCAGTCTACTGTGAACATGAAGGCTGCTCTGCTCTGCTCTCCAGTCTACTGTGAACATGAAGGTTGCTCTGTTCTGCTCTCCAGTCTACTGTGAACATGAAGGTTGCTCTGCTCTCCAGTCTACTGTGAACATGAAGGCTGCTCTGCTCTGCTCTGCTCTCCAGTCTACTGTAAATAAAAAAATAAAATAAAAAAAATAAACATGAAGGCTGCTCTGCTCTGCTCTTCAGTCTACTGTGAACATGAAGGTTGCTCTGCTCTGCTCTCCAGTCTACTGTGAACATGAAGGTTGCTCTGCTCTGCTCTCCAGTCTACTGTGAACATGAAGGATGCTCTGCTCTGCTCTTCAGTCTACTGTGAACATGAAGGTTGCTCTGCTCTGCTCTCCAGTCTACTGTGAACATGAAGGTTGCTCTGCTCTGCTCTCCAGTCTACTGTGAACATGAAGGTTGCTCTGCTCTGCTCTCCAGTCTACTGTGAACATGAAGGTTGCTCTGCTCTGCTCTGCTCTTCAGTCTACTGTGAACATGCTGCTCTGCTCTGCTTCAGTCTACTGTGAACATGAAGGTTGCTCTGCTCTGCTCTCCAGTCTACTGTGAACATGAAGGTCTGCTCTGCTCTGCTCTCCAGTCTACTGTGAACATGAAGGCTGCTCTGCTCTGCTCTTCAGTCTACTGTGAACATGAAGGTTGCTCTGCTCTGCTCTCCAGTCTACTGTGAACATGAAGGTTGCTCTGCTCTCCAGTCTACTGTGAACATGAAGGTTGCTCTGCTCTCCAGTCTACTGTGAACATGAAGGCTGCTCTGCTCTGCTCTGCTCTGCTCTTCAGTCGACTGTGAACATGAAGGTTGCTCTGCTCTGCTCTCCAGTCTACTGTGAACATGAAGGTTGCTCTGCTCTCCAGTCTACTGTGAACATGAAGGTTGCTCTGCTCTGCTCTTCAGTCTACTGTGAACATGAAGGTTGCTCTGCTCTGCTCTGCTCTCCAGTCTACTGTGAACATGAAGGCTGCTCTGCTCTGCTCTCCAGTCTACTGTGAACATGAAGGCTGCTCTGCTCTGCTCTGCTCTCCAGTCTACTGTGAACATGAAGGTTGCTCTGCTCTCCAGTCTACTGTGAACATGAAGGTTGCTCTGCTCTGCTCTGCTCTGCTCTTCAGTCGACTGTGAACATGAAGGTTGCTCTGCTCTGCTCTCCAGTCTACTGTGAACATGAAGGTTGCTCTGCTCTCCAGTCTACTGTGAACATGAAGGTTGCTCTGCTCTGCTCTGCTCTTCAGTCTACTGTGAACATGAAGGTTGCTCTGCTCTGCTCTGCTCTTCAGTCTACTGTGAACATGAAGGTTGCTCTGCTCTGCTCTGCTCTCCAGTCTACTGTGAACATGAAGGTTGCTCTGCTCTGCTCTCCAGTCTACTGTGAACATGAAGGTTGCTCTGCTCTGCTCTCCAGTCTAATGTGTTGTCGCGCTCCCTGTATCTTTTCTTAAACTGAGAGCAAGAAATGCGTATCTAAAATAAACACTTTTCTGTTTGAATGCAGTTTTCTCTACACTCTGTGGTATACACTGGGTTTCTGAGCAGGGAGTGTTTGTGAAAGAGAGTGTGTGTGTGGTGTGTGGGTGTGTGTGTATATGTGTGTGTAGATAAATGAATGCTGGCTCTGTTTGTTTGTTTGAGTCACTAGAGGAAGGACAGGGTGTGTTTGTGTGAGCTAGGCCGTAGGCCAGAGGGCAGGTGCTTTTATGCTTTGTGAGTGTGTGTTCACATAGTACGTGTGTGTGTGTGTGTGTGTGTGTGTGTGTGTGTGTGTGTGTGTGTGTGTGTGTGTGTGTGTGTGTGTGTGTGTGTGTGTGTGTGTGTGTGTGTGTGTGTGTGTGTGTGTGTGTGTGTGTGTGTGTGTGTGTGTGTGTGTGTGTGTGTGTGTGTGTATATGTGTTTGTCATAAAGAGAGAGGGAGAATAGTGTGTCCATATGGCCTAATGTCTCTGTCCAGATGTAACCCCGTATTTCCCTCTCCACCCTGAACTTCCCCTGTAGCCTGCCTGCACCAGCACCATCAAAGGCCTCAACCCTTCCCTCTCGCCCCTCTCAGCCTGCCTATCCTCCCTCACCTCCCCCTGATCCACATTAGGACAGGCTGGAATGTCCTGACAGTAAAGGAAAGATCCTCGCTTGAAGACAGCTTAGCTTGAGGACTCAACCATTCCTCTTCTATAGGAGGGGGGTCCGCTCTGGAGAGACACACACATAGATGCACGCAGGGACACACATACTGGCTCTCTCTGTAGCCATGGCACACTGCTGCACTTGGCATTACATTTTGGTGTGTCTGTGTGTGTGTTTGTGTGTCTGTGTGTGTGTCCTCAACCACCCAAAAGACCAACACTGCAGTACAGTCAACTACCTGTCCTCTTTCCTCCACTGCTTTGTCAACGGGACGAAAGAAAAGAGGATGTGTGTCATTTCTGAGCTGCAGACAAGTTGTTTTAATAAAACAGGTTAGAGGAAAGCAGGAATCCCCAAACACCAGTACACTCCCCCTCAACCTCTCTCTTTTTATTCAGACATCTCTCACTCCCCCTCACCCTCTCTTTTTATTCAGACATCTCTCTCTCTCCCCTCACCCTCTCTTTTTATTCAGACATCTCTCTCTCCCCATCACCCTCTCTTTTTATTCAGACATCTCTCTCTCTCTCCCCTCACCCTCTCTTTTTATTCAGACATATCTCTCTCTCCCCATCAACCTCTCTTTTTATTCAGACATCTCTCACTCCCCCTCACCCTCTCTCTTTTTATTCAGACATCTCTCTCTCTCCCCCTCACCCTCTCTTTTTATTCAGACATCTCTCTCTCTCTCCCCATCACCCTCACCCTCTCTTTTTATTCAGACATCTCTCACTCTCCCCTCCCCCTCTCTCTTTATTCAGACATCTCTCTCTCCCCCCACTCCCTCTCTTTTTATTCAGACATCTCTCACTCCCCTCACCTCTCTCTTTATTCAGACATCTCTCACTCTCCCCATCACCCTCTCTTTTTATTCAGACATCTCTCTCTCCCCTCACCCTCTCTTTTTATTCAGACATCTCTCTCTCTCCCCATCACCCTCTCTTTTATTCAGACATCTCTCACTCCCCCTCATCCCTCTCTCTTTTATTCAGACATCTCTCTCTCTCCCCTCACCAGACTCTCTCTTTTATTCAGACATCTCTCTCTCTCCCCTCACCCTCTCTCTTTTTATTCAGACATCTCTCACTCCCCCTCTTTTATTCAGACCTCTCTCTTTTTATTCAGACATCTCTCACTCCCCTCTCTCTCCCCTCTCTCTTTTATTCAGACATCTCTCACTCCCCCTCAACCTCTCTCTTTTTATTCAGACATCTCTCACTCCCCCTCACCCTCTCTCTTTTTATTCAGACATCTCTCACTCTCCCCTCCCCTCTCTCTTTATTCAGATCTCTCTCTCCCCCCACTCCCTCTCTCTTTATTCAGACATCTCTCACTCCCCCTCACCCTCTCTCTTTATTCAGACATCTCTCACTCTCCCCATCACCCTCTCTTTTTATTCAGACATCTCTCTCTCCCCTCACCCTCTCTTTTTATTCAGACATCTCTCTCTCTCCCCATCACCCTCTCTTTTTATTCAGACATCTCTCACTCCCCCTCACCCTCTCTCTTTTTATTCAGACATCTCTCTCTCTCTCCCCATCACCCTCTCTTTTATTCAGACATCTCTCTCTCTCCCCATCACCCTCTCTTTTTATTCAGACATCTCTCACCCCCTCACCCGCTCTCTTTTTATTCAGACATCTCTCTCTCTCCCCTCACCCTCTCTTTTTATTCAGACATCTCTCTCTCCCCTCACCCTCTCTTTTTATTCAGACATCTCTCTCTCTCTCCCCTCCCCATCCCCTCTCTCTTTATTCAGATCTCTCTCTCCCCCCACTCCCTCTCTCTTTATTCAGACATCTCTCACTCCCCCTCACCCTCTCTCTTTATTCAGACATCTCTCTCTCTCTCCCTCACCCTCTCTCTTTTTATTCAGACATCTCTCACTCCCCCCCCTCACCCTCTCTCTTTTTATTCAGACATCTCTCACTCCCCCTCACCCCCTCACCCTCTCTCTTTTATTCAGACATCTCTCACTCCCCCTCACCCTCTCTCTTTTTATTCAGACATCTCTCTCTCCCCTCCCCCTCACCCTCACTTTTTTATTCAGACATCTCTCACTCCCCTTCACCCTCCCCTCTCTTTTTATTCAGACATCTCTCACTCCCCTTTACCCTCTCTCTTTTTATTCAGACATCTCTCACTCCCCCTCCCCTCTCTCTTTATTCAGATCTCTCCCCCCCCACCCCTCTCTCTTTATTCAGACATCTCTCTCTCCCCCTCACTCCCCCTCTCTCTTTATTCAGACATCTCTCTCTCTCCCCTCACCCTCTCTTTTTATTCAGACATCTCTCTCTCCCCTCACCCTCTCTTTTTATTCAGACATCTCTCTCTCCCCATCACCCTCTCTTTTTATTCAGACATCTCTCACTCCCCCTCACCCTCTCTCTTTTTATTCAGACATCTCTCTCTCTCCCCTCACCCTCTCTTTTTATTCAGACATCTCTCTCTCCCCTCACCCTCTCTTTTTATTCAGACATCTCTCTCTCTCTCCCCTCACCCTCTCTTTTTATTCAGACATCTCTCTCTCTCCCTCACCCTCTCTCTTTTTATTCAGACATCTCTCTCTCCCCCCCCCTCACTCCCCTCACCTCTCTTTATTCAGACATCTCTCTCTCTCCCCTCACCCCTCTTTTTATTCAGACATCTCTCTCTCCCCTCACCCTCTCTTTTTATTCAGACATCTCTCTCTCCCCATCACCCTCTCTTTTTATTCAGATCTCTCACTCCCCCTCACCCGCTCTCTTTTATTCAGACATCTCTCTCTCCCCTCACCCTCTCTTTTTATTCAGACATCTCTCTCTCTCCCCTCACCCTCTCTCTTTTATTCAGACATCTCTCACTCCCCCTCACCCTCTCTCTTTTTATTCAGACATCTCTCACTCCCCTCACCCTCTCTCTTTTTATTCAGACATCTCTCACTCCCCCTCACCCTCTCTCTTTTTATTCAGACATCTCTCACTCTCCCCTCACCCTCTCTTTTTTATTCAGACATCTCTCACTCCCCCTCACCCTCTCTCTTTTATTCAGACATCTCTCACTCCCCTTTCACCCTCTCTTTTTATTCAGACATCTTTTATTCAGACATCTCCCCTCCCTCCTCTCTCTTTATTCAGACATCTCTCCCCCACTCACCCCCTCTCTCTTTATTCAGACATCTCTCTCCCCTCACCCTCTCTTTTATTCCCTCACTCCCCTCCTCTCTCTTTTTATTCAGACATCTCTCTCTCCCCTCACCCTCTCTTTTTATTCAGACATCTCTCTCTCCCCTCACCCCCTCTTTTTATTCAGACATCTCTCTCTCCCCATCACCCTCTCTTTTATTCAGACATCTCTCACTCCCCCTCACCCCTCTCTTTTTATTCAGACATCTCTCTCTCTCTCTCCCTCACCCTCTCTTTTTATTCAGACATCTCTCTCTCCCCTCACCCTCTCTCTTTTATTCAGACATCTCTCTCTCTCCCCTCACCCTCTCTTTTTATTCAGACATCTCTCATCTCTCTCCCCTCACCCTCTCTTTTTATTCAGACATCTCTCTCTCTCTTTTTATTCAGACATCTCTCCCCCCTCCCTCTCTTTTTATTCAGACATCTCTCTCTCTCCCCTCACCCCTCTCTTTTTATTCAGACATCTCTCACTCCCCCTCACCCTCTCTCTTTTTATTCAGACATCTCTCACTCCCCCTCACCCTCTCTCTTTTATTCAGACATCTCTCTCCCCCTCACCTCTCTCTTTTTATTCAGACATCTCTCACTCCCCCTCACCCTCTCTTTTTATTCAGACATCTCTCACTCTCCCCCTCCCCTCTCTCTTTATTCAGATCTCTCTCTCCCCCCACTCCCTCTCTCTTTATTCAGACATCTCTCTTTATTCTCCTCCCCCCTCACCCTCTCTCTTTATTCAGACATCTCTCACTCTCCCCATCACCCTCTCTTTTTATTCAGACATCTCTCTCTCCCCTCACCCTCTCTTTTTATTCAGACATCTCTCTCTCTCCCCATCACCCTCTCTTTTTATTCAGACATCTCTCACTCCCCCTCACCCTCTCTCTTTTTATTCAGACATCTCTCTCTCTCTCCCCATCACCCCTCTCTTTTTATTCAGACATCTCTCTCTCTCCCCATCACCCTCTCTTTTTATTCAGACATCTCTCACTCCCCCTCACCCGCTCTCTTTTTATTCAGACATCTCTCTCTCTCCCCCTCACCCTCTCTTTTTATTCAGACATCTCTCACTCTCTCACCCTCTCTCTTTTATTCAGACCCTCTCCCCTCACCCTCTCTTTTTATTCAGACATCTCTCACTCCCCTCACCCTCTCTCTTTTTATTCAGACATCTCTCACTCCCCTCACCCTCTCTCTTTTTATTCAGACATCTCTCACTCCCCCTCACCCTCTCTCTTTTTATTCAGACATCTCTCACTCCCCCTCACCCTCTCACCCTTTTTTTATTCAGACATCTCTCACTCCCCTCCCCTCACCCTCTCTCTTTTATTCAGACATCTCTCACTCCCCTTCACCCTCTCTCTTTTTATTCAGACATCTCTCACTCCCCCCTCACCCTCTCTCTTTTTATTCAGACATCTCTCCCCCTCCCCTCTCTCTTTATTCAGATCTCTCCCCCACTCCCTCTCTCTTTATTCAGACATCTCTCTCTCCCCATCACCCTCTCTTTTTATTCAGACATCTCTCACTCCCCTCACCCTCTCTTTTTATTCAGACATCTCTCTCTCTCTCTTTTTATTCCCTCACCCTCTCTTTTTATTCAGACATCTCTCTCTCCCCTCACCCTCTCTTTTTATTCAGACATCTCTCACTCCCCTCACCCAGCTCTCTTTTTATTCAGACATCTCTCTCTCCCCTCACCCTCTCTTTTTATTCAGACATCTCTCTCTCTCCCCTCACCCTCTCTCTTTTTATTCAGACATCTCTCACTCCCCCTCACCCTCTCTCTTTTTATTCAGACATCTCTCACTCCCCCTCACCCTCTCTCTTTTTATTCAGACATCTCTCACTCTCCCCTCACCCTCTCTCTTTTTATTCAGACATCTCTCACTCTCCCACTCCTCCTCTCTCTTTATTCAGATCTCTCTCCCCCTCTCCCTCTCTCTTTATTCAGACATCTCTCTCTCCCCCTCACTCCCCCTCTCTCTTTATTCAGACATCTCTCTCTCCCCCTCACTCCCCCTCTCTCTTTATTCAGACATCTCTCTCCCCTCACTCCCCTTCTCTCTTTATTCAGACATCTCTCTCTCCCCCTACTCCCCCTCTCTCTTTATTCAGACATCTCTCTCTCCCCCTCACTCCCTCTCTCTTTATTCAGACATTTCTCACTTTCTCCCACTCTATCTCACTCTCTTTTCTTTCCTCCTCTGCTACAGAGTGGATATCCTTTCGTTCAGCCCAGTTGAGTGGTTGCTAGTTGCCTTTAGCTTGCGGCTATATGTCTGGTTAAGGCTACCTGTCTCTGGCTGCTCTGGCCCCTTCTCCAACACTAGCAAGTTAGCCTTTGGTGCATGGCTAAGCTAATGCTAGCTCTGGCTGGCCTGTATCCAGTGCTAACAGGTGAGCTGCATTAGCCCCCAGACAGACAGGAGAGAGCAGAGAGCTACGGGCCAAGAATATTCAAGCTGGCTGGGCGGCTTCAAAGGGCCTCAGGCCTAGAGAGAGACAGACAGACCTGGCCCCTTCCCAGCGCCTACCCAGCTGATCTAGTCTAACATACAGGCTTAACTACTTATTGGAACTACACACAGCTCACAGCCTATAATGCCAATCAGACAGTTGGAGTAGAGAAGGGATAGGCAACTAGATTCAGCCACGGAACAATTATTGGGTGGTCGGGGTCGGAACATAATTATAATAATTTGTAAACTGCAAATTGACCACAACTAAGCCTAAAACAGAGAAATAACAATAACTTCATACCTTCATTACATTGAGAAACGATCAAACGTGGGAATACTTGTAATCAGATTTCCAAATTAAACCATTTTTTTGCTGATTTGCTTTTTAGGCTTCCTGGATGGCCCAAAACTTTTTATTACGACAAACTTTGGGGGCCCCCAAAAATCCCCTAGGAGACGGTTTTGTTGCTTGTTGCCAACAACTGGAGTAGTGTGTGTGAGCATCACATTTTAAGCTGAACCTCCAGTCTAAGAACAGTTCCCCTGTGTGCTTCTCCACATCCCCTCTCCTCCTCTCCCATGACATCCCCCCCTCCTCTCCCATCCCTTCCTCTCCCCTCTCCCATCCCATCACCTCCTCTCCCACCCCTCCCTCCCATCTCCTCCCCTCCCATCTCCTCCTCTCCCACCCCCTCCCATCACCTCCTCTCCCACCCCCCCCTCCCATCTCATCCTCTCCCCTCCCCTCCAATCTACTCCTCTCCCATCCTCTCCCATCTCCTCCTCTCCCATCCCCTCCCCTCCCATCCCCTCCTCTCTCTCCCATCTCCTCCTCTCCTCTCCCTCCCTCCCGCCACTCCCCTCCGATCCCCTCCTCTCCCATCTCCTCCTCTCCCATCCCTTCCCATCCCCTCCTCTCCCATCCCCTCTCCCATCCCTTCCCATATCCTCCTCTCCCATCCCATCCCCTCCCATCTCCTCACCCATCTCCTCCTCTCCCATCCCCTCTTCTCCCATATCCTCCTCTCCCATCTCCTCACCCATCTCCTCCTCTCCCATCCCCTCTTCTCCCATATCCTCCTCTCCCATCCCCTCCCATCTCCTCACCCATCTCCTCCTCTCCCATCCCCTCTTCTCCCATATCCTCCTCTCCCATCCCCTCCCATCTCCTCACCCATCTCCTCCTCTCCCATACCCTCTTCTCCCATATCCTCCTCTCCCATCCCCTCCCATCTCCTCACCCATCTCCTCCTCTCCCATCCCCTCCTCTCCCATCTCCTCCTCTCTCTCCCATCTCCTCCTCTCCCATCCCCTCTTCTCCCATCTCCTCCTCTCCCATCCCCTCCTCTCCCATCTCCTCCTCTCTCTCCCATCTCCTCCTCTCCTCTCCCTATCATCCCTCCCCTCCCCTCCAATCCCCTCCTCTCCCATCTCCTCCTCTCCCATCCCTTCCCTTCCCATCCCCTCCTCTCCCATCCCCTCTTCTCCCATATCCTCCTCTCCCATCCACTCCCATCTCCTCACCCATCTCCTCCTCTCCCATATCCTCCTCTCCCAGCTTCTCCCATTTCCTCTCCCATCTTCTCTCATTTCCCAATATTCATCTACTGTAGATAAAGAACAATTCAATGATCATGGCCAGGGATCAACCTGACAGAGAGAGGAGAGAGACAGGGGAATAGGAGAGGTAGAGAAGAAGGGAGAGGGAAAGGAGGCCAGCTAGAGGAGGAGTGTCTTGAACCGAAGGAGACAATAATAAAAAGGCAATATTAAAAAAACACACCGAGCCACAACCTACACAACCTACATATGGTGCTGAGGCTGTCTGGGCATGTCTGTCTGTCTGTCTGTGTGTGTGTGTGTGTGTGTGTGTGTGTGTGTGTGTGTGTGTGTGTGTGTGTGTGTGTGTGTGTGTGTGTGTGTGTGTGTGTGTGTGTGTGTGTGTGTGTGTGTGTGTGTGTGTGTGTGTGTGTGTGTGTGTGTGTGTGTGTGTGTGTGTGTGTGTGTGTGTGTGTGTGTGTGTGTGTGAGAGTCTGTGGTTCTGTGAAGACAAAGTCCCTGTTTGCCGAGCCCATAAAGATTAGAACTCTCAGTCAGGTGGGTTTAGGAGCCATAGGTAAACACACACCACATTCCACACCGATGAGATCGCTCCGTGTGTGTGTGAGTGACCGGGGCAAACATACACTCCTGCCTCCATGCCGACCCCTCTTTTTAGAGTGCAGTAAGTGATTTACCAGCCTGCCCCGTAGACTGCTGTCTAAAAGTAGAGATCTCCACATACACATGGTCACACACACATGATGCATGCACATACACACTCAGACAAATATTTGGAGAAGGAGCAGGCCTCTCACACACCTCATTTATCTGAGGAAAAATCGCGAGTCGGAAGAATTGAGGGTTATGATTGTGAGTGTGTGTGTGCATGTGTGTGTGTGTGGGTGTGTGTGTGTGTGTGTGTGTGTGTGTGCAAGTGTGTGTGTGTGTGTGTGTGTGTGTGTGTGTGTGTGTGTGTGTGTGTGTGTGTGTGTGTGTGTGTGTGTGTGTGTGTGTGTGTGTGTGTGTGTGTGTGTGTGTGTGTGTGTGTGTGTGTGTGTGTGTGTGTGTGTGTGTGTGTGTGAGGAATAGGGGTCAAGATATCGGCCGGTTAAACATCATCCTGTGATCATGAGGATGAATAATCCCCTCTGTCTCCCGCCTCTCTCCCCCTCCCTCTCCCCCTCCCTCTCTCTCCAGTGTTAGGGGGTAAGGGCAGCGTATGACAGTCCACAGTGCTAATACCCTGATTGTATTTAACATGGCGGAACAGAGGTTAGAGGGGGTAGAGAGAGAGAGAAAAAATAGGTAGAGAGAAAGAGAGAGAATGGGAGAGAAAGAGAACAGAGGTGGTTTCTTTCTTACCATCAGAGACCAGCTAGCGCACCGCTAAGCAATTAGCAGCTAGGTCCTATGAGATACCTTTATTAGAATGACCTTCAGATGGAGAGAGAGAGAGAGAGAGGGAGAGGGAGAGGGGTGAGTTAAGGGGAATGACTATAGGGGTGAGAGGGTGGGCAGGGAGGGGGAAGAAGGGAAAGAGAAGGGGATGACAGGTGGTCTGAGACAGGGGAGGATGGTGTGATGGTGAAAACGAGGAGAGGTTAAACGGAGGGCCCTGTGGTACTCAATCAAAACGCTTATCCAGACCTCTGTGGTGTCAAAACAAAATGATACTTATTACACCTGAAATGAACAGTGATGAAGAAGAGAGGGAGGAAAGAAACAAAGAGAAATAAAGGAAGGGATGAGTGATAGTTGTACATGAGTCTGTCTTCCTCGTGCCTAAACATCCGCCCTGCTCTCTGCTTCTATCTTCCTGACATAGCACAGAGACAGGGAAAGATCCTGACGTGTGTCTGCTAAATGACTTAAATGTAAATGTAAATGTGTGTGTGTGTGTATCACAGCATTCGGAGAGTGACAGGTGTCACATGAATCAAAAGATTCAGATTGGTGGTAGTAATTCATCCTGCGTTAGAGTGGGTCTCTGCCACGGTCGTTGTATGTCTGTGTTTGCGTGTGTGTGCGTGTGTGTGTGTGTGTGTGTGTGTGTGTGTGTGTGTGTGTGTGTGTGTGTGTGTGTGTGTGTGTGTGTGTGTGTGTGTGTGTGTGTGTGTGTGTGTGTGTGTGTGTGTGTGTGTGTGTGTGTGTGTGTGTGTGTGTGTGTGTGTGTGTGTGTGTGTGTGTGTGTGTGTGTGTGTGTGTGCGTGCATGTCACTCTAGTCAAAGAGTGTTTCATTTAGTTTCTCTCTGAAGAAAGCTCTCTCCACGTTAAATTATACAACAGGAGGCTTCTACACCAAACTGAATCCCTCCACTGTTTCATGGTATAAGGTCTGTCTCTGCTTGTTGTCTAAGTAACCGACACACACATTGGTCTGTCAGGAAATACATGTGCTGTTCTAAATGTTGTCACAGCCTTCCATATATTCAACATATATCTCCATGTGGAACAAGCAGTGTGATATGATCTTTCCCCCAGTCCAATACAAGGTCTGCTGTATGAATGGATCACTTGTGTGAAACAGTGAGTTAGCCTTCTCTCAGCCTTGTGGAGTCATCAGATCCCCCTGCAAATATTGACCTGGATATCCTACACATTCCACTATGACAACCTTGTAAACTCAATTACACAGATGAATCAACCTTTAATTATTTCTGTAGGAATACTATGTTCAATTCTGGGTGTTTTGCTTTTTAAAATTTATTGTGGAAACGAGACTGTATTTAGCTATATGAATTACTGTAATTGTGCTTGTCCAATGCCTGAGGCAAAAACAGATTTTTATTTACACAATCAAACCGGTTACTAGGTAGATAAAACAAATACGCAGATTTAATTTCACCTGGAAACGAGCAGCGAAATGTCTTTATAAAGTGCTGAAACGGAATTAAAAACCGAGGACGGAAAAAAAAAAGAATGAAAAAAATGGACATGATATAATTTTATACATCTGCTTTCAAGTCAGCCACTTTGCATTTCCCAGTTAATTAATAGATTGGATCAGAGAGGGTTTAATCAAATGTAATTGAATAAGTCCGTAATAAAAACAGGGTAGACTTTAAAGGAGACATGCGGGGGAAACGATAGCATGTCCACTTTCAAATTAATTGAATTTTAGTACTTTTGAACTTCGTCCAAGGCATCACAGCATTAATTTATTCACACACCACATCCAAAAAGTGCTAGGCCTAGATGATATCCACACACACACACACACACACACACACACACACACACACACACACACACACACACACACACACACACACACACACACACACACACACACACACACACACACACACACACACACACACACACACACACACACACACACACACACACACACACACACTATGTTTATTGCTGTTTTTTTACACCTCAAAGGGTAAAAGCAGGACAACCAGACTCAGTTTGTACTGATAGTCTTTATTGTTAATCTGGTAATTGTTAGTTTCCTGCGATTCTTTCTCTCTTTTCTACATGTTTTGTCTTTTGGAGCAAAACTAAAATATTAATTCTTTCTAAGGCAGTTCTCATTGCATTAAAAAATGTCTCTTTTATAATTTAGAAGAGAAAGAAAAATCTTTGTTAAAGTGACATGCTAATGAACAGAAGTAGAGCTAACACCAAGAGAATTATTACTGATTTGGAACATACTAATATTCATAGAATCATTTATGCTGCAATATAAATAAATGAAAAGAGTAATTCGTTTGAAAAAGGCCTTCAATTCAATGTAGGAAAAAATAAAATAAACACTTGGTCTCAGACAAGGGCATTCACTTCCCTGCTGACGCCTCTATCAGAAGCAGCGAGGGCTGAAAGATAAACATTCGCTGTTCACTTTTAAAACACATTAATATTTCACTTGGCTAATTCAGAATTCACCAAGAACAACTTGTATTGCATGTCTTATTTTCATTTGTACTTGAAGAAAATGGTTTTGGACGATACAATTGCGCTCCATCCATGTAACTTTGGTGTATTTAGTTTTTAAATCAGAACCTGACACCCATCCTCCTCACCCCAATCATTCCCCCATACCGCGACGGGAGAAGAGGAAGAGGAGTGGACTGGGTCGTTACCATCCTTATTACTCCTCATTAAAATACACGCATCACAAAGAAATACCATCACAAACCGTGTGTGTGTGTGTGTGTGTGTGTGTGTGTGTGTGTGTGTGTGTGTGTGTGTGTGTGTGTGTGTGTGTGTGTGTGTGTGTGTGTGTGTGTGTGTGTGTGTGTGTGTGTGTGTGTGTGTGTGTGTGTGTGTGTGTGTGTGTGTGTGTGTGTGTGTGTGTTTGCGCGCACGCTCCTGTCCGTATGCAGAAGTGGAAAAAAAGAACAATATAATTGGAGAAATGCAGTAATAATAGGTATTCACAAAATGATAATTCATATTAAACAGGGAGCATAAAGTCAGCCTCATTTGCATGTTTTAGATGATATGCATTTGAAAAGTAATTTCCGCGGGGCATATGAATGACATTAATTCCCGCGCGGGTTCTGCTATAGACCTGAAACTATCAAACATTCAAACATTTAACAGAGGAAGAAAAGGCAGTCTCGCGCTTTGGCAAGGGCAGATTTCAAGGTTAAAGTATTTGAATGTGATTTTTAAAGTTCTGTCTGGGTTTGTTTAAAGTTGATCCTCTCCTAGTTAAGAGTTCCATTAACTGTAAGTCTGGCTGAGGCTCAGTTTAAACTGTGCTCCATGTGTTTGTGTGTTTCCCTCCCTTCCAGCCAGAATGACACTTCTCCTCCTAATCTACCTCCATTTCCTCAGTAATAACCATCTCTAACAGTGTCTGAATCTCCATTGTGACTCAGACAGTACTGGATGTGTGTGTTCCTGTCAAGACAGCCCTGCTTTACTGGAAAACCACGACTACTCGGCATGTACTAGTCTACAGCCTACTATGAAGAGTGGACCCAGAATAGACCAGACTAAACCCAGTCCACTCCAGCCCTGTCACTGGCCCTACATACTGAGGATCTACAGACACTGCATGGCCTTCAGAGACATGACTACCTGAGACAGCATCAACAAGACAAGAAGTTGTAGGGGAAAGATGGAGACAGAGAAGAATGGAAGAAAGTGAGGAAGAACGAGAGGAAGAGAAAGGGGGGGAAATTATTTTAAAAATCAGTAGAAAGAAAGAGGCTATCCCTTTTAGCCAGTGGGAGAGGGAGGGGAGAGGGGAGGAAGACAGAGGAAGACCCTGGGGCAGGAAGCAGTATGAATGTGTGTCTGGCTGCAGTGGAAAATGGGCCTTGGACACACAACACAGCCCGCCACATAACACCACATTCTTCTGCTATTAGAGAATCTGATCTCCAGCCACACTGA
>NC_060190.1:51457610-51520110 GCF_021184085.1 Oncorhynchus gorbuscha
CGGACCTCTGTAAAGGGTCTCTCTAGTGTAATGAGGGGTCTACAGGCTCAATGCGTTTTATAGAAGCACTATCATGCTCAACTGGTTTTGCATTATTTGCATGTAGCAGTATTTTACTACAGAGCTGTGGTGGAACCTAGTGTATACAACACCCATCCAGCAGGAACCCACACACACACACACACACACACACACACACACACACACACACACACACACACACACACACACACACACACACACACACACACACACACACACACACACACACACACACACACACACACACACACACACACACACACACACACACACACACACACACACACAGCGTTCCCAATAGATTCCTCTGAGTACATGCAGACACTGACACACCTACAGACACACCAACAGACACTGTCACACCTACAGACAGACACACCTACAGACAGACACACCTATAGACACACACACATACAGACACAGATCACAGGAGGTTGGTGGCACCTTAATTGAGGAGGATGGGCTCGTGGTAATGACTGGAGCAGAACCAGTGAAATGGTATCAAATACATCAAACACAAAGTTTCCATGGAAACCATGTGTTTGATGCCATTCCCTTTGCCCCTTTGCAGACATTATTATAAGCCGTCCTCCCCTCAGCAGCCTCCTGTGATACATTCACAAACACACATACACACACTGACAGACAGACAGAAACATACAAAAGAGATCAGACCTACCTTGAAATCACACAATCATTGTGTCTGTCCATGTGTGGTTTGTGGGGAACTTAGAGTGACCCAACCAAACCAGCCACCCACCCACCCACCAACCCAACCAGCCACCCACCCACCCACCAACCCAACCAGCCACCCACCCACCCACCCACCAACCCAACCAGCCACCCACCCACCTACCCAACCAGCCACCCACCCACCTACCCAACCAGCCACCCACCCACCTACCCAACCAGCCACCCACCCACCTACCCAACCAGCCACCCACCCACCCACCAACCCAACCAGCCACCCACCCACCCACCAACCCACCCACCCACCAACCCAACCAGCCACCCACCCCCACCCACCCACCAACCCAACCAGCCACCCACCCACCCACCAACCCAACCAGCCACCCACCCACCTACCCAACCAGCCACCCACCCACCTACCCAACCAGCCACCCACCCACCCACCCACCAACCCAACCAGCCACCCACCCACCCACCAACCCAACCAGCCACCCACCCACCCACCAACCCAACCAGCCACCCACCCACCTACCCAACCAGCCACCCACCCACCTACCCAACCAGCCACCCACCCACCAACCCAACCAGCCACCCACCCACCTACCCAACCAGCCACCCACCCACCTACCCAACCAGCCACCCACCCACCCACCAACCCAACCAGCCACCCACCCACCTACCCAACCAGCCACCCACCCACCCACCAACCCAACCAGCCACCCACCCACCCACCTACCCAACCAGCCACCCACCCACCCACCCACCAACCCAACCAGCCACCCACCCACCCACCAACCCAACCAGCCACCCACCCACCTACCAACCCAACCAGCCACCCACCCACCAACCCAACCAGCCACCCACCCACCAACCCAACCAACCAGCCACCCACCCACCCACCAACCCAACCAGCCACCCACCCACCTACCCAACCAGCCACCCACCCACCTACCCAACCAGCCACCCACCCACCTACCCAACCAGCCACCCACCCACCCACCAACCCAACCAGCCACCCACCCACCCACCAACCCAACCAGCCACCCACCCACCCACCAACCCAACCAGCCACCCACCCACCAACCCAACCAGCCACCCACCCACCTACCCAACCAGCCACCCACCCACCTACCCAACCAGCCACCCACCCACCTACCCAACCAGCCACCCACCCACCCACCAACCCAACCAGCCACCCACCCACCCACCAACCCAACCAGCCACCCACCCACCCACCAAAACAACCAGCCACCCACCCACCTACCCAACCAGCCACCCACCCACCTACCCAACCAGCCACCCACCCACCCACCAACCCAACCAGCCACCCACCCACCCACCCACCCACCAACCCAACCAGCCACCCACCCACCCACCAACCCAACCAGCCACCCACCCACCCACCAACCCAACCAGCCACCCACCCACCCACCCACCAACCCAACCAGCCACCCACCCACCCACCAACCCAACCAGCCACCCACCCACCCACCCACCAACCCAACCAGCCACCCACCCACCAACCCAACCAGCCACCCACCCACCCACCAACCCAACCAGCCACCCGCCCACCCACCAACCCAACCATCCACCCACCCACCCACCAACCCAACCAGCCACCCACCCACCCACCCACCTACCCATCAACCGCCCACCCACCCACCAACCCAACCAGCCACCCACCCACCTACCCAACCAGCCACCCACCCACCTACCCAACCAGCCACCCACCCACCCACCAACCCACCAACCCATCAACCACCCACCTACCCATCAACCACCCACCCACCCACCAACCCAACCAGCCACCCACCCACCCACCCACCTACCCATCAACCACCACCCACCCACCCACCCACCTACCCATCAACCACCCACCCACCAACCCAACCAGCCACCCACCCACCCACCTACCCATCAACCACCCACCCACCAACCCAACCAGCCACCCACCCACCCACCCACCCACCCACCCACCCACCCACCTACCCATCAACCAGCCACCCACCAACCCAACCAGCCACCCACCCACCCACCCACCTACCCATCAACCACCCACCCACCAACCCAACCAGCCACCCACCCACCCACCTACCCATCAACCACCCACCCACCAACCCAACCAGCCACCCACCCACCCACCTACCCATCAACCACCCACCCACCCACCAACCCAACCAGCCACCCACCCACCAACCTACCCATCAACCACCCACCCACCAACCCAACCAGCCACCCACCCACCCACCTACCCATCAACCACCCACCCACCCACCCACCTACCCATCAACCACCCACCCACCAACCCAACCAGCCACCCACCCACCCACCTACCCATCAACCACCCACCCACCCACCCACCAACCCAATCACCCACCCACCCACCCACCAACCCAACCACCCACCCACCCACCCACCCACCCACCCACCCACCCACCCACCACACCTACCCATCAACCACCCACCCACCAACCCAACCACCCACCCACCCACCCACCTACCCATCAACCACCCACCCACCAACCCAACCACCCAACCACCAACCCACCCACCCACCCACCCACCCACCCACACACACCAGCTCCCTGCCCAGTATTTGTGGTGGCTGAATGCAGCTGGTAACATCTGGATGTATTTTAGCTGTGTTTACATTTCCAAAACCACACACACACACACACACACACACACACACACACACACACACACACACACACACACACACACACACACACACACACACACACACACACACACACACACACACACACACACACACACACACACACACAGTCTGAAAAACAGTGCAGGTGCCAGAAAAGTAATAAAGGAAGGAGCAGGTCACAGAAGGAGATTGTATAAACTCTTGGACCCACACACACATTCAACACACACTAGTCATTCCTCCCCATCGTCCTGCTAGCGCTCACTTTTCACTAACACACAAGGCGCCACAGCCCTGCTCCAGCAATAACTTCAGAAAACTGGAGAACAACGAAAATATGAAGAGGAGACGGATGGGAAAGGGATGGGAGGAGGAAAAGAAAGGGATGGGAGGAAGAAAAGAAAGGGATGGGAGGAGGAAAAGAAAGGGATGGGAGGAGGAAAAGAAAGGGATGGGAGGAGGAAAAGAAAGGGATGGGAGGAGGAAAAGAAAGGGATGGGAGGAGGAAAAGAAAGGGATGGGAGGAAGAAAAGAAAGGGATGGGAGGAGGAAAAGAAAGGGATGGGAGGAGGAAAAGAAAGGGATGGGAGGAGGAAAAGAAAGGGATGGGAGGAAGAAAAGAAAGGGATGGGAGGAAGAAAAGAAAGGGATGGGAGGAGGAAAAGAAAGGGATGGGAGGAGGAAAAGAAAGGGGTGGGAGGAAGAAAAGAAAGGGATGGGAGGAAGAAAAGAAAGGGATGGGAGGAGGAAAAGAAAGGGATGGGAGGAGGAAAATAAAGGGATGGGAGGAAGAAAAGAAAGGGATGGGAGGAGGAAAAGAAAGGGATGGGAGGAGGAAAAGAAAGGGATGGGAGGAGGAAAAGAAAGGGATGGGAGGAGGAAAAGAAAGGGATGGGAGGAGGAAAAGAAAGGGATGGGAGGAGGAAAAGAAAGGGATGGGAGGAAGAAAAGAAAGGGATGGGAGGAGGAAAAGAAAGGGATGGGAGGAGGAAAAGAAAGGGATGGGAGGAGGAAAAGAAAGGGATGGGAGGAGGAAAAGAAAGGAAGAAAAAAGAGAGACAGTGATCAATGAAGAAGACAATGGACAGATGTGCAGCAAGGCCTGTGGAAGGCTTGGTGTCGGACATGCTGGAGCTGTGAGTGTTGGCAGAGGTCTCTCTCTCTCTCTCTCTCTCTCTCTCTCTCTCTCTCTCTCTCTCTCTCTCACTCTCTTTCTCTCTCTCCATTCTGTTACCTCACCCTCTAGAGTGTGTCGGGACCAAGGGCACAGACCCAGAAGAGACGGACAAACAGACCAACACAGTCATGCTGTTTAATGGTGAGCGTCTGGGTTTTTAAAGGTATTCAGTATTACCATTCTACCACAGACCCGCTTATCGCATCAGCTTCAAAATGGCCTCCTTATTACTGCCAACCACCCAACACCCACTCTTATACATACACTGCCACGGAAATAAACCTGTTTCCACGAACTCATACACACACACACACACACACACACACACACACACACACACACACACACACACACACACACACACACACACACACACACACACACACACACACACACACACACACACACACACACACACACACACACACACACACACACACACACACACACACACACACACACACACACACAGCTGCAAGTCGAATTTTGTTCAGCCTAATCAAAACAGACACAGAATAGCCCTGTTGGACTGACGTCATCTAACCCCAATACAGGCTCTGGTCCACAGACACACACACACACACACACACACACACACACACACACACACACACACACACACACACACACACACACACACACACACACACACACACACACACACACACACACACACACACGAAAAGAAACACAGAGAGAGAGAGAGAAGGCCGTACTGTGTAGGATGTAATTTCAGTGATTGAGTATAATTTACCCGTGTAAGATGAAACCCAGAAGGTCAAAAAGAGTGACCCCATAGATCAAAACCAAACCAGCAGTACTGGGAGGGGGGTAGTACACACACACACACACACACACACACACACACACACACACACACACACACACACACACACACACACACACACACACACACACACACACACACACACACACACACACACACACACACACACACACACACACACACACACACACACACACACACACACGGATGCTTTGTTTAGCCAATTCCAGCTCATCCCAAGCTCTGTTGAATCGCTTGATAAGTTTCCGTTTGGAAGATAAAAACAAATCTACGTGTCATTTAGTTTTACTCAGTGGAAGTCCAGGTGTTTGTAAACCAGCGTAGTGATCTGTGATTGTTGTTCCAATGCCCAGTTAAATAAAGACAAAACTCCAAAGGGTCAGTCAATTAAGAATACATTTGGATTTGAATGTCGCCTCACACAAAGTGTCCTTGGGATCACAGTAATCCGCTCAGGTATTCCACTTTCCAGTGGCTCACCCCTCGCCTCTGACACACACACACACACAGGAGATTAATAGAGATCCCGTGGCACAGGGAGACTTCTGATGGGTTTAACATCAGGAACGATTGTTACTAAAGAACGGCGAGTCTCCCCTGAGAAAAAACACATCGGGCCGATCACATGACGACAGTTCAGACCCCTGGGAACCCAAGCAGTCACGTCCACCACAATCTAGGGTTTAGAGTCTGGAATTCAAGACAACACTTTACATTTAGATATATAGTATAGATGATTTCCAAGTTGATTTATTAATATAAAGTTTATAATAAACAGCTATAAATCATTGGTAGATATAGTATGAAAGTTGAACTATTAGTTATTAACAGTGTATTAACTAGGCTACTTCATAAACACTCAAACGATATCTTCAAGTGTTACTAAATGTAATCATGTTTTCAGAACTTCATCGACTGATAGCGCTTAGAATTTAGATCAGGAGTAGAACCTGTGTTGAGGTTACAGTTATCAGGAATGTATTTAAACATGTGTTTTTCATTCAGGATAAAAGAGAATCACTGTGAAACAAATGAACCCTATTAAGAGAAGTTTACGCTGAAGGTGACAGAATAAATTAATTTAGCTAAACCATTAAGACCTGTTACCTTCAACCCACTGAAGGATTTACACCCAACTAATTAGCATGCTCCATTTTCTCTAATAATAATAATGGAATAACTTAATAGGTTAGAATTCAATCCCATATTCATATGTTCATTTCTGTCTGATTCTCAATGCTGAGAACCACTCTTCTACTAATGTAATGTCACATCCAGAACTCTCACACAGGAGACAAAATCATTTCAAGTGGTGTTGGGATTTAAACACACAAAGGGAAATGATATTAAAACGATAAAAGGTATTCTCTCTGTAGGTTACGTTGGCGTTTCACCAGAGCGCCGGTAAATATGGTAAAGATGTTTCCTGTCCCAGTTTTGGAAAGAGGTGTTTCTGGGTAATTAAAATATAATTGTGGAGCGTATCCCATTCCTTCTCTCCTCCACAGATCTCCCTCTTTTTCTCTCTCGTTCTCTCTATCTTTGTAATTGCCTCTGTTTCCTGTCTCAGCTAGATGACTGTTTAAACGTAACATTTTGAACAGAACACAGAAATCAAAGCACAGAGTATGTTTCTAGACCAGAAACACAGCGCTGTGTTTATCAAGTCCTCTGTTAATTCCAATTCAAATAATATTCAAATACGGCTATTGTTTAATTTACGGATTTGTAATTTTAAAAAAATCATTTATTTTTATCTTGTTGCATCTTTGCAGCATTTAATTACCATATGATTGGGGATATCTATAGATGGTGATGTTAAAATGTAGGTTATATTTTCCTCTTTTGTGCGATTGAACACAAACATATAGTACATCTCAGAGGATGAGCCGAATAGACAGACAACTGGTGGAAAAAGTCTGTTGCAAACAGTTAGTTTGAATTGATCTGAAACCTACTGTATCTATAACCCATTTTATTCACCTGTGGTGTAATAATCCTCCAGCTACAGAAACTCAGCTCGTCTTCAGCTACCAAACCTACCAGCAGCACTACATCTTTAAACATCCTTCCCTTCTCTTTCTCTCTGCTCTCTGCTTCTTCTCCCTGGGTGAAAGGTAAGTGACACGTTAGACAGGCACAGAAAAGGAGTCAATATCCTCAGGAGGCCTGGGAGGATTAGAAAATGTCACTTTCTCTCTGCAGACGGAGAGGGCCAACACTGGAGCACACACACACACACACACACACACACACACACACACACACACACACACACACACACACACACACACACACACACACACACACACACACACACACACACACACACACACACACACACACACACACACACACACACACACACACACACACACACACACACACACACACACACACACACACAATACAGTTTCAATACAGTTTCAATAATGAACACACTGGTTGTCTCCAGGGCTTCAGCAGGAATATCTCATGACTTACACACCACTGCCTGCTCAATGAACACACACACACTCCCTGGTTCCTCATCATATCTTCCTGACTACAGTATGTTCAGACCTAACAGCATTTTTACCACAAGAAAATCATCTCCAATGTAGTAAGTGATGCTGGTAAATATACGTTCAACTCACCATACACACACTGGTACAGTTGGAATAAGGTGAGCACTCAAACACACACAAAATACTGTAAACACACTCCTGTGTCTCGGTGCCAATCTGTGACGTCTCTTGAGTGTTGAGGTTTTCTATTAAAACTATAAAAGGTGCTGGAGAAAGGGGAAGAGTTCACATTATCTAAGAGAATTCCAATTAACACTCTCCCCCACAGTAATTAGCTATTAAAATAGCTAATGAACAAACCCCAAACCCCAACGAGACGCCACCGCAACGCAGCTCTATAATTAATTCTACAATCACAACCATCTCCCGCATAAAGGACTGTGATAATACGTTTGATGAAATGGACAGAACGAACAAAAATGATGTTATGTAAATAAAGTGTAAATAAGTGTAAATAAAACACTGTCCGTCTGCGCGCATGAAGCTTAAGCCGCTTCTGCTTTTGTTCTTCTCTCATCCATTTATTCTCTCACTCTGTTATTCTGTTGTTTCTCCCTTCGGCCGTCTGACAGAGGGAAAGGGGGAGCAAGGGAGGGAGGAAGGGAGGGAGGGAGGGAGGGGGGAGGGAGGGAGGGAGGGAGGGAGGGAGGGAGGGAGGGAGGGAGGGAGGGAGGGAGGGAGGGAGGGAGGGACAAGGACCTTCTCACACAGAACTAATTAATAGATAGCATGTTGAAGTTACTGTCACACACATTTCCAAACACACATACACACTTTTTGTAACACTCACACTTACAGTCATACACATCAAAACAAACAAATAGCATTAATATACTTCAGGTCTATTAAAGGGGGAAGCTGGGCTCTGCACACACACACACACACACACTTCAGCTCCTCAGAGCGATAAGACGTTTATTACTAACTGTAAACGAGTGCACACCCAATTAAAGAGAGGAGAGAGAAAATCCAAGAATTAGCTTGTTAAGCTGGGAGAGAGAGAGAGAGAGAGAGAGAGAGAGAGAGAGAGAGAGAGAGAGAGAGAGAGAGAGAGAGAGAGAGAGAGAGAGAGAGAGAGAGAGAGAGAGAGAGAGAGAGAGAGAGAGAGAGAGAGAGAGAGAGAGAGTGTGTGTGTGTGTGTGTGTGCGTGTGTGTGTGTGTGTGTGTGTGTGTGTGTGTGTGTGTGTGTGTGAGAGAGAAAAAAAGAAAAGGAGATGAACTAGAAAGAGGAAAAGAAGAATTCAAGCCTCCAATCTGTCTGTCACTCATTAACTGTAGCTGGGTCAGTTCTTCCACCGCAAGAAGCAACCAGACACGCCCCTTGCCCTCTTTTTCTCCATTATGTCTTTTTTTTACAGGGGCTTCTTGGCCCCACAGTAACGTCAGGGGCTTCTTGGCCCCACAGTTTTGGCTTCTTGGCCCCACAGTAACGTCAGGGGCTTCTTGGCCCCACAGTAACGTCAGGGGCTTCTTGGCCCCACAGTAACGTCAGGGGCTTCTTGGCCCCACAGTAACGTCAGGGGCTTCTTGGCCCCACAGTAACGTCAGGGGTTTCTTGGCCCCACAGTAACGTCAGTGCAGCACCTATTAAAACAGCATGTGTCCCAGCCTGCTGCACACACACACACACACACACACACACACACACACACACACACACACACACACACACACACACACACACACACACACACACACACACACCACAAACACACCACAAACACACCACACACACACCCACACACACACCCACACACACACACACACACCACACACACACACACACACACACACCCACCCACACACCACACACACACACACACACACACACACACACACACACACACACACACACACACACACACACACACACACACACACACACACACACACACACACAGACACAGACACAGACACACACACACACACACACACACACACACACACACACACACACACACACACACACACACACACACACACCACAAACACACCACACACACACACACACACACACACACACACACACACACACACACACACACACACACACACACACCACAAACACACCACACACACCCCACACACACACACACACACACACACACACACACACACACACACACACACACACACACACACACACACACACACACACACACACACACACACACACACACACACACACACACACACACACACACACACTTGTGCATTTGACCGTTCCACATGTTTTACCATTGGGGGGCCAGAGACAGAGGGGGTTGTGTGTGTGATGCAGGCCTGGGTTAATGTATAAAGCTACAGAGTTGACCAATACTGATGACTGGAGGTCCACTGGGGGCCTAAAACACTTTCCACAATAATACAATCTTTAAAAATTCACTCTGTCAATCCATCTGCGTTCCATATATTGGCAATGGCTTCCTCTCTATTATATTCCCACAGCCGTTGAATCTTGTACACACACTCTGTCTCTCGTGAGCCCAGAGGCCAGTGTTTCTGCGTAAACGGCAGTTTTAATATGCTGAGATACTCATCAGGAAGATTTTACACTGATTTAGCAGAATGAAACACACACACACACGCAGACGCACACGCACACGCACGCACACGCGCACACACACACACACACACACACACACACACACACACACACACACACACACACACACACACACACACACACACACACACACACACACACACACACACACACACACACACACACACACACACACACACACACACACACACACACACACACACACACACACATCCTCTAATACCGCTGAGCTCTCTCTATCAAACACAGATCCCTATCTGGACAAGACAAACTGCGATAAAGTCACTCTCTAACTACGCCAATCGATGAAAGTCATTTATTTACCTCACTAGGCAATTTCTGCTCCATCTTCAGAAAGAGGGAGATGGCGAGAGGTGGGGGCTAGGGGGGCAGGGAGAGAGGAAGAAAGTTTGGCAGGGCTGTGTGAATGGGGTGTAAATGAATCTAGCTGTAGTGTAATGCAGAAGGATATGTGAGGAAGTCCATAAAGAGGAGAGAGGTTAAAACATTAAACTCTGAGAACAACTTAGAAACAGACTGGTCTGATGAGGGTTTTCACCATGTTTCTCAACAGTCACAAAGCAGTTAACAATGTAGAATTAGTCCCATTAACAGTAGTCCTGATTTAATGTGATGTGGTACTCTAGAAGCCACTCCACACCTATAGGCAAATCAGGATGTTCTCTCATTCTTTTTCCCTCCCTCCCCTCTCTCTCTATCCCTCTTCCTCCCTCACTCTGCATTCAAATGTGTTCAGCCTAGAGAGACAGGGAGGCCTGTGGTCCTTAACTTCACTCGATGAAATAAAAGGTACTTAACTAACCCATAATGATCAATACAAACCTGGCCACTTACACACACGCACGCACATACGCACACACACACACACACGCGCACACGCACACACAAACGCAAACGCAAACGCAGACACACACTTATCCCACCTCTTCAGCTGCTCATGCATATGCATGTTCTTTGTAATTCATGCAGGGGTGTGGGCCTATCGCAGCACAAGGCCAACCCAGAGGTCAACTAATTTGTAAATCAGTACCCCAAAAATGTGTGTGTGTGTGTGTGTATGTGAGCTTTGGAAAGGAGCTCATAATCAGTGCAGCGCCTTCATTCATGTCCAGCTCCTTCTCCCCACTGAGTAGAAATCTCACATAAAGACACGTGCAAGAGTCCACTCACACCGTGTGTGTGTGTGTGTGTGTGTGTGTGTGTGTGTGTGTGTGTGTGTGTGTGTGTGTGTGTGTGTGTGTGTGTGTGTGTGTGTGTGTGTGTGTGTGTGTGTGTGTGTGTGTGTGTGTGTGTGTGTGTGTGTGTGTGTGTGTGTGCGTGCGTGCGTGCGTGTGCCACACGGAGTGGTCCCGCCAACCCTAGCTCTGACCTCTCGCTCCACTCCAGGAGAACACCAGGCTCCCTGACCTCTTTTATCTTTCAGAGGAGAAGAAAGTTTGCTCGGGAAAATCGCTGGCGATCATTTAATGGGGTCCCCACAGTGCTGCATTGCACAGGACTATGTGTAGACTAAGACGAGGTGCACGCATGATGAGGTGTTTGATAAATGGATGTTAAATCCTGCCCTGCTGATAGATCACACAAACACACACACATTTACGCACATACTAAAACAAAAGTCCCACCCAGGGGCCCTCAGTACTTCAGCTGTCCATTAGTTGTAATCTGGTGTTTGTTTTACAGAACCATATCCATGGAGGGATTTAGTTATGGGAGGCCAAACAGCTGCCTGCAGCCTCTACCTGCCTACCTGCCTACATGCCCCACCCTCTACCCTTCTACCTATAGCTAGAAGTAGCTAGCTATATCAGCTATATTGAATTATAACAAATACTCTGAAAGGAAACATAAAGTTGATTACCTGTTGTTGTGAGGAGGGTGACCAGTAGGACCGGAGAACATGGAAGGAATAAAGAGAAAACAATCATTAGAAAGTGAAAGATAGTGTATGTCTGGCACAGTGCTTGAGTCATGTCATTATGTCCGTCAGTAGAAACGTGTGTGTCCCGGAGGACTAACTCCTCCCTCAGTCTCTTTCTCCTTAGACTGAACCAGAGGCTCACATTTCACCTCAGTCTCTTTCTCCTTAGACTGGACCAGAGGCTCACATTTCACCTCAGTCTCTTTCTCCTTAGACTGGACCAGAGGCTCACATTTCACCTCAGTCTCTTTCTCCTTAGACTGGACCAGAGGCTCACATTTCACCTCAGTCTCTTTCTCCTTAGACTGGACCAGAGGCTCACATTTCACCAGAAGATAAATTCAGTTTTGAAAAGTTACAAGAAATACACATGATACAATTGTTGTTGTTTTCCCGGATATCTGCTAAACTACTTTAACTCTTGTAATACTTATAGCTATTGAATGCATAGCTAGGCGTGGGGCTATTGGTTTCTGTGGGTTTGTGAATATGGAGAAGTCTTATATTGAATAGGAGATGAAGCGCATATGGAATAGGTTTACTCTACTCTACTCTACCATAATCTACTCTACTCTACCATAATCTACTCTACCATAATCTACTCTACTCTACTCTACTCCTTCTCTAGCTCAGTTGGTAGAGCATGGTGCTTGTAACGCCAGGATAGTGGGTTCAATCCCCGGGACCACCCATACGTAGAATGTATGCACACATGACTGTAAGTCGCTTTGGATAAAAGCGTCTGCTAAATGGCATATATTATATTATTATTATTATTACTCTACTCTACTCTACTCTACTCTACTCTACTCTACTCTACTCTACCATAATCTACTCTACTCTACTCTACTCTACTCTACTCTACCATAATCTATTCTACCATAATCTACTCTACTCTACTCTACTCTACCATAATCTACTCTACTCTACTCTACTCTACTCTACTCTACTCTACTCTACTCTACTCTACTCTACTCTACCATAATCTACTCTACTCTACTCTACCATAATCTACTCTACTCTACTCTACTCTACTCTACTCTACTCTACTCTACTCTACTCTACTCTACTCTACTCTACTCTACTCTACCATAATCTACTCTACTCTACTCTACTCTACCATAATCTACTCTACTCTACTCTACTCTACTCTACTCTACTCTACTCTACACTAGTCTATTCTACGCTACGCTACGCTACGCACACACACACACACACACACACACACACACACACACACACACACACACACACACACACACACACACACACACACACACACACACACACACACACACACACACACACACACACACACACACACACACACATGAACACTGAGCCCTGACCCTTCTGCTACTCACTCCATCCCTCCCACTTTAGACATGTCAATCACAGCTCCCCTCTCTGTTACTCTGGCCCCTCCCAAAAACACTGTGTGTGTGTGTGTGTGTGTGTGTGTGTGTGTGTGTGTGTGTGTGTGTGTGTGTGTGTGTGTGTGTGTGTGTGTGTGTGTGTGTGTGTGTGTGTGTGTGTGTGTGTGTGTGTGTGTGTGTGTGTGTAGCCAGACTGGCTTCACAGCTTCACTTTGACACCCTCCAAGCCTCAGTCGCCACTGAGACACGGTGGAGACACAGAGACTGTGTGTGTCTGTGTAGTCCACAAACAGAGCATGGCCGATGGATCCTAGGGGCCCTGTTCTACCAGTGCACAAACAAAAGCCTTCCATTACGTGTGTGTGTGTGTGTACAGTATGTGTGTGTGTGTGTGTGTGTGTGTGTGTGTGTGTGTGTGTGTGTGTGTGTGTGTGTGTGTGTGTGTGTGTGTGTGTGTGTGTGTGTGTGTGTGTGTGTGTGTGTGTGTGTGTGTGTGTGTGTGTGTGTGTGTGTGTGTGTGTGTGTGTGTCCAGGCTGCGGCTGCCTCTGAGAAAATAACACCACCTTATTTACCGACCCCTCCACCATACACACACAACCGCCTTAGTCAAAAACAGAGCTCACCTCAGCATGGATAAGACACGAAGAGACAGACAGAGTTATGTACACTCTGTAGACTGTAAGGAAGGGATAGAACTGTTCAATAGGAACCCGCTGGATAGTCCAAGGTTGAAGGCCGTGCCAACAGCCCTGGTTCTATTCACAATTGTACAAATGATAGTAGAACGCACAACAACAACATCGGGCAAAAGAACAACAACAGAACAGATGCTACGACGTTGCAAACTATCTCTCCTGAGATACTCAGATACACTCAGGATATGTTCCCTCGTGGAATGTGTCAGCGAGGCATTTCATTTGATTGGTACTTGAGAGCTGCTGGCGTGGCCAATCATACGAGTCGGCAGGGGATAACCTGTGTGATGTGTGTGTGTGGGTTACCTGTGTGTGTAAATTGAGCTAATCTGTAAACCATATGCCACTCTCTCTCTAGTGCCAAACCCCCCACCCTCGTCTGTCCCACCCCTCACTTGGCACAAGAACACACACACACACAGTGCCAGTGAGGGGCTCCCTCCACTTCATTAGGAAAGTAAACACAAGTGGTGTCTGAAGTGGCTAATTAGAGCTAATTACTCCCTGCTCGTTACTAATGCAAATTAGATTACGCTGCTTAACTTCCTCGTGTCCACAACGCCTCTGTTAATTGAGGCCTTTTGAAATTAAATTACCCGCTAATTAGCATATCAAAAGCATTAATTCTGTGCCAGGAAGAAAAAAAAACACAACAACAAATGCCAAGTTTTACTAATGAGTTTTGCTAATTGAATATGTACACTCAATACCGAGGTGGGTGCCAGAACTGCCTATTCAGCCAATTCTCAACCACTCTGTGTGTGTGTGTGTGTGTGTGCGTGTGTGTGTGTGTGTGTGTGTGTGTGTGTGTGTGTGTGTGTGTGTGTGTGTGTGTGTGTGTGTGTGTGTGTGTGTGTGTGTGTGTGTGTGTGTGTGTGTGTGTGTGTGTGTGTGTGTGTGTGTGTGTGTGTGTGTGTGTGTGTGTGTGTAGTAAAACGTCACACAACGGAAGAGCGGCACATAACTTAAGGAACCATTCCATTTCTCCAAACGGTTTGTCAATATTTCCCTGTGAACTCAACACCATTGATCTACTGCACTGAGAGAGAAAATGAAGAACAGAGTGAGTGAGTGAGAGAGAGAGAGAGAGAGAGAGAGAGAGAGAGAGAGAGAGAGAGAGAGAGAGAGAGAGAGAGAGAGAGAGAGAGAGAGAGAGAGAGAGAGAGAGAGAGAGAGAGAGAGAGAGAGAGAGAGAGACAGAGAGAGAGAGAGAGAGAGAGAGAGAGAGAGAGAGAGAGAGAGAGAGAGAGAGAGAGAGAGAGAGAGAGAGAGAGAGAGAGAGACAGGGGGGTAAAGAGGCTGGGGACCTATTCAGCTAATGAATATACAGGGGGGAAATATTACCACAAACACAGTACTTTACCCTGATATAATTACATGGTCTAAGCACATAAACACACAAATACATATACACCTGGGTTTGAAGCTGCTTTCTGATACAGTGAGTCAGAGGGTATCTGGACTGAGCTTTAAGAGCTACATCTCCTCAGAGGGATAGTGGCTATAAAGGCTGTAAGCTGCCTTTGAAATAAAGAAGTACAGCATATCTGTAGTGTTCTGGACCCCCTGCTAGGTAGTGCTCCTACACCCTAACCATATCAGACAAACTAACTCATCACCTACGCCACCTACCGTACCTGGCCAATTCAAGAAAAACACACAGACTTTTAGAACACAATCCAATTAAAGCCATAGGATTAATAGTCAAGCTGTTCGTCCCCTTCCTCCCTAATCAAAGCTAAAGTTATGTCTGATAAAGGCCAACTGTAAACTTTTCAGAAGTCAAGAGAGTATTCAGGTATGTTCTGGTTCTAGCTACCTAGTGGCTATGATACCAGAACAGAACAGAAGAGCGATAGAGAGCCTAGAGCCATTAGATGTTTTAATCTACGGCTGAAATAAAAATAATTAACTTCAAATATAATTCAAATCCCCTACCCTTTCCTTAAATATCTATCCAATCAAGATGGCTGAAAAGCTTTATTCAGGTTGGTTGCTATAAAAGTTTCATCTTATTACACTTTCCAACTTCTCATTTTAACACCACTGTAATGGAAGATGAAAAATGAATAGTGAAATTGAGAGGTAGCCTTACAAAACAAATTAAATAACCATGATAATTAGATGTAAAGATATTATAATTCCTTTAAGGGGATGCATAGAATCTGCTGCTCTACAATATTTGCCCTAATTGCTAGAATTATCATATTAACCAGTTACCATTTGACTAAGTTGATTAAAAAATTGATTATTCGTCTATTTCTTTTAGGACTTTCTTAATCAAAATCTAACATCCTTGAAAAATTAATTCGAAGGAGCTCTTATCAGTTAATTAAATCAGGTTGGAAGTCATTTTTCTGCGCGGCGTGATTAGGGCCCGCTCTGTTCTCCTCTGTTCAGACACCATGACGTGAGAGGAAACTTCTCACTGGCTCATCAAACATGCACAACCAGAAGAATAGCATTTCTTTAAAGGGACGTCTTTTTTTCTTCTTCTCCAAACCTCTGCCTTTCTGATAAATGGTACTATACCCAATAGATCTCTCTTTCTCCTCAACACATTCTCATTAACGCCCAGGAAAAATATAAAGAGAGGGGAGGGGAGAGAGTAAGAGAAAAGAGAGGGGAGGGGAGAGAGTAAGAGAAAAGAGAGGGGAGGGGAGAGAGTAAGAGAAAAGAGAGGGGAGGGGAGAGAGTAAGAGAAAAGGGAGGGGAGGGGAGAGAGGAAGAGAAAAGAGAGGGAGGGGAGGGGGTAAGAGAAAAGAGAGGGAGAGGAGGGGGAGAGTAAGAGAAAAGAGAGGGAGGGAGAGAGTAAGAGAAAAGAGAGGGGAGGGAGAGAGTAAGAGAAAAGAGAGGGGAGGGGAGAGAGTAAGAGAAAAGAGGGGAGGGGAGGGGGTAAGAGAAAAGAGAGGGGAAAGGAGGGGAGAGAGTAAGAGAAAAGAGAGGGGAGGGAGAGAGTAAGAGAAAAGAGAGGGGAGGGGAGGGGAGAGAGTAAGAGAAAAAGAGGGGAGAGGAGTGGAGGGGAGAGAGTAAGAGAAAAGAGAGGGAGAGGAGGGGAGGGGAGGGGAGGGGAGAGAGTAAGAGAAAAAGAGGGAGAGGAGGGGAGAGAGTAAGAGAAAAGAGAGGGGAGGGGATGGGAGAGAGTAAGAGAAAAGAGAGGGGAGAGGAGGGAGAGGGAGAGAGAGTAAGAGAAATGAGAGGGGAGGGTAAGAGAAAAGAGAGGGAAGAGAGAGAGGGAGGAGGGGAGAGAGTAAGAGAAAAGAGAGGGGAGGGGAGAAGAGAAAGAGAAGGGAGAGAGTAAGAGAAAAAAAGAGGGGGAGGAGAGAGAGTAAGAGAAAAGAGAGGGGGAGGGAGGGAGAGAGTAAGAGAAAAGAGGGAGGGGAGGGAGAGAGTAAGAGAAAAGAGAGGGAGGAGAGGAGGATATAGAAGAGAAAAGAGAGGGGAGTGGAGGGGAGAGAGAGAGAAGAAAAAGAGAGGGGGGGGGGAGTAAGAGAAAAGAGAGGGAGGGGAGGGGAGAGAGTAAGAGAAAAGAGAGGGGAGGGGGAGTAAGTGAAAAGAGGGGAGGGGAGGGGAGAGAGTAAGAGAAAAGAGAGGGAGGGGGAGAGTAAGAGAAAAGAGGGGAGGGGAGAGAGAAGAGAGAAAAGAGAGGGGAGGGGAGAGAGTAAGAGAAAAGAGAGGGGAGGGGAGAGAGTAAGAGAAAAGAGAGGGAGGGGAGAGAGTAAGAGAAAAGGGAGGGAGGGGAGGGAGGGAGGGAGTAAGAAAAAGAGAGGGGAGTAAGAGGGGGAGAGAGTAAGTAAAGAAAAGAGAGGGGAGGGAGAGAGTAAGAGAAAAGAGAGGGGAGGGGAGAGAGTAAGAGAAAAGAGAGGGGAGGGGAGAGAGTAAGAGAAAAGGGAGGGGAGGGGAGAGAGTAAGAGAAAAGAGAGGGGAGGGGAGGGGGTAAGAGAAAAGAGAGGGGAAAGGAGGGGAGAGAGTAAGAGAAAAGAGAGGGGAGGGAGAGAGTAAGAGAAAAGAGAGGGGAGGGGAGGGGAGAGAGTAAGAGAAAAGAGAGGGGAGGGGAGGGGAGAGAGTAAGAGAAAAGAGAGGGGAGAGGGAGTGGAGGGGAGAGAGTAAGAGAAAAGAGAGGGGAGAGGGGGAGGGGAGGGGAGAGAGTAAGAGAAAAGAGAGGGGAGGAGGGGAGGGGAGAGAGTAAGAGAAATGAGAGGGAGAGAGTAAGAGAAAAGGGGAGGGAAGGAGAGGAGAGAGAGTAAGAGAAATGAGAGGGGAGAGAGTAAGAGAAAAGAGGGGAGGGGAGGGAGGAGAGAGAGTAAGAGAAAAGAGGGGGGGAGGAGAGAGAGTAAGAGAAAAGAGAGAGGAGAGGAGGGGAGAGAGTAAGAGAAAAGAGGGGAGGGGAGGAGAGAGAGTAAGAGAAAAGAGAGAGGAGGGGAGGAGAGGAGAGAGAGTAAGAGAAAAGAGAGGGCAGGGGAGGAGAGAGAGTAAGAGAAAAGAGAGGGAGGGGAGAGGAGGATATAGAGTAAGAGAAAAGAGAGGGGAGTGGAGGGGAGGAGAGAGAGTAAGCGAAAAGAGAGGGGAGGGGGAGTAAGTGAAAAGAGGGGAGGGGGGGAGAGAGTAAGAGAAAAGAGAGGGGAGGGGGGAGTAAGTGAAAAGAGGGGAGGGGAGGGAGAGAGTAAGAGAAAAGAGAGGGGAGGGGGAGTAAGTGAAAAGAGGGGAGGGGAGGGGAGAGAGTAAGAGAAAAGAGAGGGGAGTGGAGGGGAGGAGAGAGAGTAAGCAAAAAGAGAGGGGAGGGGGAGTAAGTGAAAAGAGGGGAGGGGAGGGGAGAGAGTAAGAGAAAAGAGAGGGGAGTGGAGGGGAGGAGAGAGAGTAAGCAAAAAGAGAGGGGAGGGGGAGTAAGTGAAAAGAGGGGAGGGGAGGGGAGGGGAGGGAGTAAGAGAAAAGAGAGGGGAGAAAAGGTGTCAGAGGGGGAAGAGAGAGAGAGAACCAGGGGGAATGAGAGAGATGGAGAGAGAACGGACCTGGGGTAGAGAGCAAGAAACAATGTGATAGAGACATGGAGACAGGATAGGTAAAAAAGAATGACAGAGGAAGATAGGGAGTGAGGGAAAAGGGAAATATGGATAGAGAGAGGGGGCTTGGTTTGAGAACATTGAGGGTTTAAACACACACACCCCTGATGACAGCCTTGGGTAGGCCTGACAGACTAAACATGTACATCTGGAGCTAATACCAGAGCTACTGTTTCTACAGACACACAATCTCTCATGTCCTACTCCTAACATTTAAACACAGGTTCATCATGTCCTACTCCTAACATTTAAACACAGCTTCATCATGTCCTACTCCTAACATTTAAACACAGCTTCATCATGTCCTACTCCTAACATTTAAACACAGGTTCATCATGTCCTACTCCTAACATTTAAACACAGCTTCATCATGTCCTACTCCTAACATTTAAACACAGCTTCATCATGTCCTACTCCTAACATTTAAACACAGCTTCATCATGTCCTACTCCTAACATTTAAACACAGCTTCATCATGTCCTACTCCTAACATTTAAACACAGGTTCATCATGTCCTACTCCTAACATTTAAACACAGCTTCATCATGTCCTACTCCTAACATTTAAACACAGGTTCATCATGTCCTACTCCTAACATTTAAACACAGCTTCATCATGTCCTACTCCTAACATTTAAACACAGCTTCATCATGTCCTACTCCTAACATTTAAACACAGGTTCATCATGTCCTACTCCTAACATTTAAACACTTCATCGGAGTGTTTCTGTATGCTTGTTTCTCCCTCAGCTGCGGTGGTGAAGCCAATGAGATAAAAGATCACACACACATCCCATATCTGTCATCTCAGAAGAGAAAAAGCAAACTGGATGGAGAGAATGAGACAAAGAGAGAAAGAGAGAGAGGTAGTCCACTCAGCACTCCCATCAGTGGAGTATAAGTCTCTGTGCATCAGGCTGCAGCTGGCCTCTCCCGCCTCTCCAGTAGCCAGCAGAGCAGAACAGAACAGATATACTGCCCTCCACACATCTGTCCATCCAACACTCCTCAGGGAGGGAGAAAGAGCGGGAGGGGAGGGGGGGTAACTGAAAGTAAGGATGAGAGGGACATGGAGAGGGAAAGATGAGAGAAAAATGGAAAGCCAAGAAGAAACAGAGAGAAATAGTTGCAGAGGGGATGAGATAGGAGAGAGTGAAGGTGGGAGTGTGAGGAAGCTTGAGAGAGAGAGAGAAGGAGAGAGATGCTAAGAGAGAATGTTAGTTGGTAAATCACTGTGATTGGGTAATGAATTGAATGATTGGAGCTTGGCTGATTAAGTTGCAGAGGATGCCCATTCTCCATCAACCAATCAACACGCTCCCTCATCATCCAATCAACACGCTCGGTTGGCCCTGTAGAAGTCACCTCATGGCGTTTTATTCCATTCTCCCCTCTTTCCTTCATTCTGTCTTTCCTCCCTCCCTCACTACATGTCATCCTGTCTTCAGTGTAGCCGCAGTAGTCTTACTCAGTGGGAGAGAGAATTCTCAAAGCCACAATTACCGCAAAGAACTATCAATTTCCCCTTCAATTAACCCTGTGGGGAGAAAGGGAGAGAGGAATGGAGGGGGGAAGAAGAGAGATTCAAATTTGAGACACAGCATTGTACCTCCTCGGTCCCCCTGGCGGTGCAGTAATAAATGAGGGGCCGAGGCGGAGGAGAGGGGAGAGAGGGTGAGGGGGAAGTGTAACACATCCTCAGTGGTGAACTTGACCCCAGTGCTGGGGGTCAAAGTGGTTACGGTAGAACCAGAGCCCCATCCCCATTACAGCTGAATACAGGCCGGCACAGGCAACTAACGCTAATGCCCACTATATGCTAATAAAGAAGATGTTGGGAGCAGTCTCAAACCACAGCCCAGAGCTGCTGAAAGTGCTCTTCCCTGGGAGGTGGAGAGAGGGAATAGGGGGAGAAGGAGAGAAGGAATAGGGGGAGATGGAGAGAGGGAATAGGAATAGGGGGAGATGGAGAGAGGGAATAGGGGAGATGGAGAGAGGGAATAGGGGGAGATGGAGAGAGGGAATAGGGGGAGATGGAGAGAGGGAATAGGGGGAGATGGAGAGAGGGAATAGGGGGAGAAGGAGAGAAAGGGAAAAGGAGAGCAAGGGGTAAAAAAGATAGGAGAAAGAGATGGGAGAAAGTGAGAGAAAGGGGGAGAGGACGATGGATAGAGAGAAAAGGGGAAGGAGAGGAGGAGAGGAAAAAGGGAAAAGTCTGGGCGGGATGAAGAGGGTGTGGGTCTGGGGTTGTGGTTGTTCAGCCGACCCTCGACTAACAGCGCTCACCCCGGAATGTCAGGGCATGTCTGCACCCCACCCCCTTTATCCCTCCCTCTCTCCCCTCTCTCTCCCTATCTAAGCTGAGCTCTCTGGGGAGGGATCCCAAACCAAAACCAGCCTTCAGCAAAGTTCTGCAGGCAAACTTTCACAAAGCCCCCGAATGCTTGCCTGTCTGCCTGCCCGCCTGGCGACAGAGATGCATGCCAGGGTTTCAACGCAGCCCACCCTCCATCTCCCCTCCTCTTCTACTGCCCTCTACTTTCAGAAGCTTATGGGCTGTTTGCTGCCGACCTTTCAGATGAAGGGAAACAAGCGGAACCCAGGAACTGCCAATGAGTGATACAGGTTGCATACAGGCTTGTCGACCTTCGCTAAGCTAGCGTATGCAGTCCTGCGTCGACGGGAGAGAGCACGGGCATTATCCAACTTGTTTTGCCAAGAGTCAATGACTGCTTTTCAACTGGGTAATAAATGTTGCTAGTCCTTGAAGAAGAAACATTATTTGTGTTTTCTCCATTACTTGCTGATTGTAAATACTTCAAAAGAAAAACCTCACATAGGAATAAAATATGGGAGAAAGAAAAAAACTATGAAAAAAGACAGATGGAGAAAAAGGAAATCTAAATCTGTTTAACAGTCATAATGTCGTTTTCATCCAAAGATTTCAAAAGGATTTTTTCCTTTGTGTTTCGTTTCACCTGGGAGCACTATTCTTCAATTCATCCAATGAACGTGTTGGCTAACTAACAGAACACACTATTCAAACATCATATTAAAGTGTCTCTCAATAGATGAATTTAAGCCTACTTCATCAATACATACATTTGGCCACATATTTCATTAAATTGAAAAACACTGAAAACATGCTCGTCACTGAGTTGTGAACCAAATGCAATTATTTAAGCATAAAAGGCCGGTGCTCAAGCTTTTTAAATGTGATTTCTATACCTAAGGAAGGTCAAATGTTTTATTGCATCCAATTTACATACCAGGGACACTTCTTCTCTAATCTATTCAATACTGATGGACATGGATGTGTTAAATAGAGTAATAATTCAACAGCTTTTTTAATGGATGTGTTAAACAGAGTCTAATAATTGAACAGCTTTTTGATTTGAATGAATTTTTTCATCACATTCACCAAGCATTTCAGACATTTAACCTTTAGGGCAAGAATACATTCTAAAAATGGATTTTTAAAAATTGCATCATCATATGTATGGACACAACTTCTAAGAAAAGCTGTTCAAGAAGAAGTATCGATCGACCTTGAATTATAAAGCCTTGTCATTTGAATGAACTGGAGTAGAAAATAATATGTCTATTAAAATGTATCTTAATAAGGATAAATCCTGCACATGAATTCAGATAACAGCTCCCTTCTAATGAAGGGCTTGAATGTACAGTATGTTGAGAGCCAGTAGAGGAGAGCAGAGAAGATGGTTAATTTGAGAAGGCAGCCGTGTCTTTACCTCCCGTGCCAGAGAGAGAGGGGGGGTGGGAGAGAGAAAGAGAGTGTGAGATAGAGAGAGAGAGAGAGAGAGAGAGAGAGAGAGAGAGAGAGAGAGAGGGAGAGAGAGAGAGAGAGAGAAAGAGAGAAAGAGAGAAAGAGAGAGAGGAGGAAAGGTTTGTGAATGTCTGAGAGATGAGGACAAGAGGAGAGGATAAGAGGAGAGGAAGGGAAAAGCGGCGTGTTAAGAGGAAGAGGGGACGAGGAGAGGAGGCCACTACAGAGCGACTACGTTTGAGCTCTGACAGAGAAAAGAGCACTTAGACTGCCGTGCACTGAAACGAAGAGAACCTCGATAGTACACACAGAATATGTGTGTGTGTGTGTGTGAGTCACAAGAGCAGCCTTGTGAGTGACAGAGAAGCACATATGTACAGACATGTCTGTCTGACAACTGACGAAGGGAAAGAAAGGGGGATGAGAAAAGAGAAAAATGAACTGGACGCGCAGCTAGATACCGTGCTACCGTGGAAGACATTCTGTAGAAAAATAAAAGCTTTTCCTCTCCTTTTCATCCTCAATCTACCAATACTGCTATCTTTCAACACCGTATATAAGCATATAACCACAATTACGAGTCTGTCAGTCTTAACAGAAAATGCCATTGTTGTTTTTAAACTCACTGTTTTCAGAGTTTTCACTGTACAATGCAGTGAGTGTATTTTAGAGGTGGATGAGGTGTTTTGTAGAAATAGTCTTTCTCCTCTACAACATCTTTTAGATTCATTGTTAGAAATGATCAGATTGCATTTTCTGTATTATTTCTCTACAAAAACCAAACTATTTGTAAGTGTTATTTTGAACACTGCTTATAAAAGATCAATACTAAATTGCAGATTTAGGATCAGGGGTAAAACAAAACCTTTTAGATAGTACTCCTTATTTCATCTTCCTTCTTCTCCTAATCACTCTATCTTCTCCTTTTTCCACCCTTCGTTCTTTTCTCTACTCTGTGTCACCCCTGACCAGTGGTCTCAGCCAGCTTCAGACCGTCGTGGTTACAAAGTCCAGCGCCACAAAACACTTTCTCTTCTCTTTGTCTTTTTAAGGAGTCTGTATAATACACTGTGTGATGGAGAGAGAGAGGAGTCCTGGACAGCAGGGGTAATCTGACAGGATTAAGCTGCTTCTTTCCCCCGGAAAGAAGGGATGGGAGAGGAGAGGAAGAAAGAGGGGAGAAAGAGAGGAGGCCGAGTTTAAATCCCTCTACAAATGTCAGACATCGAACAGTGACCGGGGGGCACAGGAACACACCTGCGCGCATACACATAGAAAGATACACACAAAACGGATCACACACACACCTGCCATATCGCACTGGACCACCACGGACCGGCAAGGACTCCTCTTTCTGAGGAGGGAGGGATGTGTGGGGGAGGAGGGAGGGATGTGTGGGGAAGGAGGGAGGGATGTGTGGGGAAGGAGGGAGGGATGTGTGGGGAAGGAGGGGGATGTGTGGGGAAGGAGGGAGGGATGTGTGGGGAAGGAGGGAGGGATGTGTGGGGAAGGAGGGAGGGATGTGTGGGGAAGGAGGGAGGGGATGTGTGGGGAAGGAGGGAGGGATGTGTGGGGAAGGAGGGAGGTGTGTGGGGAAGGAGGGGGGATGTGTGGGGAAGGAGGGGGGATGTGTGGGGAAGGAGGGGGGATGTGTGGGGAAGGAGGGAGGGATGTGTGGGGAAGGAGGGAGGGATGTGTGGGGAAGGAGGGAGGGGATGTGTGGGGAAGGAGGGGGATGTGTGGGGAAGGAGGGAGGGATGTGTGGGGAAGGAGGGAGGGATGTGTGGGGAAGGAGGGAGGGATGTGTGGGGAAGGAGGGAGGGATGTGTGGGGAAGGAGGGAGGGGGATGTGTGGGGAAGGAGGGAGGGATGTGTGGGGGAAGGAGGGAGGAATGTGCGGGGGGAAGGAGGGAGGAGGGAGGGATGTGTGGGGAAGGAGGGGGGGATGTGTGGGGAAGGAAGGGGAGGGGTGTGTGGGGAAGGAGGGGGGATGTGTGGGGAAGGAGGGAGGGATGTGTGGGGAAGGAGGGAGGGATGTGTGGGGAAGGAGGGAGGGATGTGTGGGGAAGGAGGGAGGGATGTGTGGGGAAGGAGGGGGGATGTGTGGGGAAGGAGGGAAAGGGGATTACACAATTATTCAGATAACAGCTGGGGATAATTTAGTAGCAGATGTCCCTCGGTCAACAATGTCCGCCCCACCGCGCACACACACGGGTTACAACGCCAGCCGAACACAGCCCGAGAACAAAAGCCAGTCATAATCGATGGATACAAGCACTCCGTGTAACCTGCTCCTGTATCCAAACACACTAATCACCAACGGCAACGGAGAACTCATGCAAACACAAACACACAATGTTCTGAGATTTACTGTACAAAAATACTATTTTTTTCTTTCTCTTTTTTTGTGGATGACTAGTTTAAGGATGACAATCTATTTGAGGATAATATGATTTGGTGTATATGTTTTTTTAAAGATTAAATATTCTTGAAAAATAATTTGAATACACATATTTGTATCTAAAAAGTCCATGGAATGACACGTGAAAAGTTATCATAGGGAGAGCGGCAACCTGTTTCTCCTTCCTTTACCTGAGGAACACACACACACGCACGCTCGCACACACACGCACGCACACGCACACACACACACACACACACACACACACACACACACACACACACACACACACACACACACACACACACACACACACACACACACACACACACACACACACACACACACACACACACACACACACACACACACACACACACAGATGATCCCGCTGCATCCTTCCTTAAGCCCCTGCCTCTGTGTCTCTGTGTGATCTAAAGACTCTCGTAGCTGCCGTGCTCTTCTCCTATCTGTTTCTCTCCTTCTCCCTCCCTCTCCACTGCTTGAAAGGGCACACGCAGGGCTTCAGAGTCCTCACTCCCTATTGGGCAAAGCCACTTCACCTCGAGAACTACAGAGAGAGCGAGAGAGAGAGCGAGAGAGAGTGAGGACCTTTGAGTCTCATAACCATATAATACTCTCAAACATTTCATGACAAATAAAGTGAAAAACACAAAAAAATACATTTAAAAAAGATACATATCATTCCCAAAATTATCAAGACAACATACTTATTTTTTTCTCTCCAAAATGGCACAAGTCAGAAAAGTCAACGCAGTCAGTTAATGCCATATGATGGGGGGGGGGGTTAGCTGTCAATCCGTCATCCCTAGCAGCACATTGTGATTTGGGTTAACACTGGTTAACAGATCTCTCTGTCTGTGGGTATATATCCAGCGCCCTGCCCACCGTAGCCTTTTTCTCATGCTAATGGTTGTAGTCATCATGTGTCCCCCATCACTAATACCATAAAGGAGCAGCGTTCGCCAGCCTCTCGGCAGCGTTAGCCTGCGTTAGCCAGCAGCACCCCCATAATTTACGGATTAGTCAACATAATGAGATGCATTTATACGCTTGTTACTTTTGTGGTCAATGGGTAGGAGGGAATGGGACAGGGTTATGGAGAGGTTTTAGTTCGTTCCTTCATACGTCTTTACAATATAACATACACACACATAACCAAGGAGCCAAACTGAACACCATATACTGAACACAAACAAACGAAACACACAGTAACTTGCAAACTTTCCTATACTTTTAAACCTCAAAACCAAAACACAGCTTTGTGATGGGGGGGCATCAGTATCATCAAACACAAATCTATTCTAAACCACTGAAGACACTCGTTCACTAACACTCGTTTAGTGACACCGTTTTCCTGCCGCTGGGGAACGTTCAGGGCTGAGTGTGAATCTGTGTCTGCTCCTCCTCCCGCTTAAACCTTCTCGGAGCGGGAATCTCTCTCTCCGTGCTTCAGCGGCTCCTGAGCTCGCCAGGCGGATTTCTGCCGTGGAGCGAGGAGCCTTTAAGGCATGGAACGCTCCTTTACAAGCAGGCGGTTTATGCAGAGTTAAAGTTGTGTTCAAGGCTGTGCAGCTGTCCCCCATGCATCACGATAACCCTTTAATGAACGCATTAAAAAGAGTGGCAGAAAGTTTAGTCCCATTGTTGTTTGGAACCAGGCTTTACTGTGATCTGTTCCCTCGGCAGCAGTTTGATTGACAGGTGGGCTGTCAGGTTGGCAAAGAGGGATGAGATACACCAACGGCTCTCTTATGAACACCCTTATGAAGGGTCATAGGGGGAGGGAGAGGCAGGTTGTGAATGGGGGAGACAGATAAGACAGGTTCTGAGGGTGAGGGGTGGAGGGGGAGACAGAGTGTGTGTGTGTGTGTGTGTGTGGGGGGGGGGGGGTATGGACTGAAGGAAAATCCATAACACAAATACAGCTGTCAGACGGAATGCAAAGCCAGCCCAGTAATCAGTCTGGCTGGCCAGACCTATTTATGAGGATTCCATACCACACAAACACACCCGCACACCACACATACACACATTCTGTCAAATGAACAAATCACCAACACACCATCTCTCATGCACACAACCCCCCCCCATGCCCTATTTCTCTACTTCCACAGTCTGTCCATCCATGTCAAATTTCTAAGGTGGCCAAGATGAGTGTACATCACAGTCAGCAGACTGCCAGCTAGCTCCATCCCCACCCAGACAGACAGGCCGTGCACAGGTTCTAGAGGTTTATTGCCATAGTGCTTCCTTGTCACAGATTATTGGACTTGTCCCATCTTACTAAAATGCTACATCCACCTCAACCTCTTAGTCCTTTTTCCTGTTCCAGTTTCAGTTCCAGTCATCTCCCTCTCTAGCTCACTGCCCCAACCCTACCCCTTCCCCAACCCTACCCCTTCCCCAAGCCTACACCCTGGTCCTGCTCACTGCCCCAACCCTACCCCTTCCCCAACCCTACCCCTTCCCCATGCCTACACCCTGGTCCTGCTCACTGCCCCAACCCTACCCCTTCCCCAAGCCTACACCCTGGTCCTGCTCACTGCCCCAACCCTACCCCTTCCCCAAGCCTACACCCTGGTCCTGCTCACTGCCCCAACCCTACCCCTTCCCCAAGCCTACACCCTGGTCCTGCTCACTGCCCCAACCCTACCCCTTCCCCAAGCCTACACCCTGGTCCTGCTCACTGCCCCAACGCTACCCCTTCCCCAAACCTACCCCTTCCCCAAGCCTACACCCTGGTCCTGGTCCTGCTCACTAACCCAATCCCTTCCCCAAGCCTACACCCTGGTCCTGCTCACAGCCCTACCCTTCCCCAAGCCTACACCCTGGTCCTGCTCACAGCCCTACCCTTCCCCAAGCCTACACCCTGGTCCTAATCACAGCCCTACCCTTCCCCAAACCTACACCAGCCCTGGTCCTTCTCACTGCTCCAGACCCATCTTCAGCCAAAGGTCCAAGCCCCGAGCCAGTCCCCTTTTTCCTCTCTCGCTGGGTCCCTCCATCACTCTCGCCATCTCCAGTCTCTCCAGTAATGGGTCATAAAGCTGGCCTGTGGCTGCCAAGCTCTCTCAGGAGACACTGATCTAATGCTTCCACACATAATGACCCACGCCTGCCTGCCTGCTACACACATACTGTCATTTCCGTCCTCTTCTCTCTCTCTCTTTCAGTCTCTTCCTCCATCTATGTCTCTCTCCCATTCCCCAGGCCCATAGGAAGCAGTCGCTTCCTCTCTCTGTGCTGCAGGGTCGCTCCCTCCCACATCCATCAGCCCTTAACAGACTCACATTATGACTCTAACTCTCTATCAAGCTCTCCATGTTCTCTCTCCCTCTCTCCTTCTATGTTCTCTCATTCTCCCTTCGTCTCTCTTCTACACTCAGACTTCTTGTGCATCACCATAAAATTTGCCCATGGCATCACGACTCTTCTATCTCCCCTTTTCTCTCTTCATTCTCCCACTTTCTTCTGTCTTTCTTCAGACTAGTGATGCTGTCTCAGTCTGATTCTGCTGGCTTTACTTTCCCCAACCCACGGGTCAGCATTTGGCACACAAACACACAGACACATGCACAGAGAAATATTCAGGCCTCCCGTTCTTCCCAATAACAGGTTCAATTAGAACCACATGTGTAATCATGGTTCAGACTAAGGTAATGTGGCGGGGGCTCAACACTCACATCAATCACCTCACTGATGACCACAGCCAGCAACACACTACGCTCTCATCACCAGCGAGCTAGCTCCACACACAAAACAAACTATCAAACTTCAACCTTTCAATTCCTAATAGAATATATATATTTTTTAAATGAAAACACATTCTCCTCACTTTTAGGCTAGCTCCCAAAAAACAACCAACGTATCAGTCATGAACTGTAGACGCAACCATTTCATTTGTCATTTTTCCACAGAATCAGTTTTAATGGAAGTGCCGTGATGGAGGCAAATATAGGGATATCGACTGGGTCAAATCCTACACATACCTGTGTCATGTATCGCTGGCTTTACACCTCTCTTCAAAAACACTTTGTAGCAGCAGATAAGCCACTCAACCAATGGCAGGAGAGGTTTCATGTACATGGGGATAGAGTTGGATGGACAGAGCGAGTCCAGAGAAAAGTGTTCAGTATTAGCAACTCTCGGGACATTAAAAACTTCACACACACTACTGTCCATCTCACTTGACTAGAGCCCATATGAATTTAGAATGGCACTCTCTCACACACTCACACAAACTCACTCACAGCTGGGTACTCAAGGTAAGAACACTTATAATATGTTTATGGACCACCATAATAATGTTGCTGTGCATTAAGCACAACATGGAAGGTTTTGAAGCGGTGAGATCATTCATATTATAGTAAAACAGTCAACACAGTTGTATAATTTGATAGTATAGTAAAGTAGCCACATATTAGTGTGTTTACTGTCCGCCTTCTGATGATCTGGAACATGTTCTAGTCACACCCAGGCTCTGACATACGCCCTGTTAAAACCCTGACTACAGACCCCCTCCCCCCACACCCAGGCTCTGACATACGCCCTGTTAAAACCCTGACTACAGACCCCCTCCCCCCACACCCAGGCTCTGACATACGCCCTGTTAAAACCCTGACTACAGACCCCCTCCCCCACACCCAGGCTCTGACATACGCCCTGTTAAAACCCTGACTACAGACCCCCTCCCCCCACACCCAAGCTCTGACATACGCCCTGTTAAAACCCTGACTACAGACCCCCTCCCCCACACCCAGGCTCTGACATACGCCCTGTTAAAACCCTGACTACAGACCCCCTCCCCCCACACCCAGGCTCTGACATACGCCCTGTTAAAACCCTGACTACAGACCCCCTCCCCCCACACCCAGGCTCTGACATACGCCCTGTTAAAACCCTGACTACAAAACCCAGGCCTGACACCCTGTTAAAACCCTACAGACCCCCCCTACAGCACCCCCCCCCACACCCAGGCTCTGACATACGCCCTGTTAAAACCCTGACTACAGACCCCCTCCCCCCACACCCAGGCTCTGACATACACCCTGTTAAAACCCTGACTACAAACCCAGGCCTGACTACTGTTAAAAGCACCCCCTCCCCCACACCCAGGCTCTGACATACACCCTGTTAAAACCCTGACTACAGACCCCCCTACACCCCCCCACACCCAGGCTCTGACATACACCCTGTTAAAACCCTGACTACAGCACCCCCTACAGACCCCCCCCCCACACCCAGGCTCTGACATACACCCTGTTAAAACCCTGACTACAGACCCCCCTCCCCCCACACCCAGGCTCTGACATACACCCTGTTAAAACCCTGACTACAGACCCCCTCCCCCCACACCCAGGCTCTGACATACACCCTGTTAAAACCCTGACTACAGACCCCCTCCCCCACACCCAGGCTCTGACATACACCCTGTTAAAACCCTGACTACAGCCCCCCCTCCCTCCACACACATGCTTTGCTTAACTACAACCAAAACATGTTCAAACACACATAAACATTGTCTATCTGTTCCACCCTGATAGTGTCATCTAATCACTATTACTGGTGTGTTCTGTTTCACTAAATCACTACTGAAACTACAGACACTGTTCAGCAAACAGTGAGCAGACTTTTGCTTTCCTTTTACTAAATACACCATGATAGAAAGTACAAAAACATTTTACACACTACACAGATAGAAGAAATATATTCTTCACGACACAGAAAATTCTGCAATATCAGGAACTCAACAAATCAGAAGAGAAAATGTGTGAGAAAAAGACGGCCAGGACAAATTCAACAACAGGACATGAAAAACACTCAGCTGCAGAGGATAATCATTTTTTTAAAGTGTCTGATTCTACCGTCTGCAGCTGAACACACACACACACAACAGCAGACAGAGCGGCAAGAGAGTCAGCCTTTTTCTGACACCTAGCTTCCTGCCTGGGTCCACTTCATTTACAAATCACTTCTTTTGCCTCTCAAATACCCTCGCTTTTCTTTCATTATATTCTTTCTTTTTCTCAAAATTCTAATTTTCTCAAACTGCTTTTCTCACATATTCTTTATTATTATACTCTTCTTATCTAAAATATTCTTATTTTTCTTAGAGAGCAAATAGATAGAAAAGTAATAAAGTACTTTTAGGACATCTAATTTCCTAATAATTACTCGGCAACTACCATCTTAAATAGAGTGGAAAATGTCCCCCTCTCATTTTCTCCCATGCATGCTGAGAGGAGAGACATTCACTGCCCCAGTCCAGCCCAATAGCAGGTACTGTATGATTGTTTGAGCTGAGGCGCTTCAATAATGATAATAGAGTCATTCAAACACTTCTATCTCAAGCCACTTCAAATGATGTCATATCTTCAGTATATGTGGCCCATGCAGGAATAAAACCGCAACTCTGGAATGACAATTATCAAGCTCCATCCAACTGAGCCATCACAAGCAGGTTCTCCTCAGTCTTAAAGACTGGTGTGGATCTCTACAGCACATAACACACAGAGAACACACTGCGGAGAGAGCTTCATGCTCTCCCTCACCATCAACTCTTAAAGCTATTCCAAAGAAAGAATCAGTTCAGTTGACTTTTCCCAACACTTTGGTTATGAGCAGATTCAAATAAAAGTAGAAAAGCACAAAACAAAATGAATAACATAATCAGAAAGATTAAATTAGGTAAATGAAATAAAAATATAATCTGGACATACCTAAAGGAGGTGAACTGCTTCTAGTCAAATATAAAACGTTTTAAAATACCCTTTTTTTTTAAAAAGTGCCTGGTTTTAATTAATTCGTTATTAGGCCTATTACATTTGTTTATTCAGTTGGAAATTCCCTTCAATTTCTTATATTCTTAAGGAATAAAAACTGGAAAAGTATTTTATAAATAACCCTCTGACCTCGTCAGAGAAGAAAATCAGACCAGGTGTGTTTGTGAACAATTAAAAGACAACTTGAACGGCAATCCTGAAGTTCTACGGGTGTGAATATATTTTATGCCACCACACATACCACCAACCAAACCCATGTTTTCCTGCCTGGCAGGAGAGTTATTACACGGCTATAAAATGTGAAATACAGCTCTTTCATTTCAGCTAAATATTCTATTAAACCTCCATCAGTGGTGCAATTAAAACTGTGTCACCGTCGCGTTGCGGAAATGCCACCGGTGGCACGCTCAGCCTCGGAGAGAAGGACAGGGGGACAGGAGCCACAAAACAACAGGGGACAAGGAGAGAGGGAGGGAGGGAGAGAGCGAGGCAGGGGGAACACACTAAATAAAATTAATTATGCCAAATGCGCCCCAGCGTCCATCAATCAAGAGGAAATAACGGCCATGTCAGCGCGCGCCCATATGATCTGCCTTTTTCTTTTTAATGTCAGACAGACCGACAGCACCGCACTGCAACCAACAGCAATTAATTGTCATTTCATTTCTCCCTCCATCCCTCCATCATGCGGGACATCACTCCGTCTGACATGCGGGACTGTCCCAGATGAAGGCTGATATTTAGTCTAGAGCGCTCAGGGACGGTGCTTTAGGGAGATTTATGGGTGTGCTCAAATGTAGAAAATCAACCGCAACAAGGTATGGTGGAGGTGTCTGACAACTTCTAGGCCTACATAGCCTTGTTTGAGACAGTGACATTATTTTAAAATGAATTATAAGTTTATTGATTTAGTAGAAAGCAGATTTGGAAATGATTGAAATGATTTTGTAGGAAATTATAAAACAAACAATAAATTGCATAACAGGATATGATGAATGAATTAATATTAGTGAACAAATCCCTAAACGGTGCACTCTCAAATGTCTCCTCACTAAAGCTCAGCTTAAAAGTTTAAAATGAGTAGGCTATTTGTTGTTGTGCATGGGACGCGTCCGACCTTTCTGTTGATTTGGCCTACAGCACCCGCTTGCCTCATTTTCAACACATGTATCACTTTGTATCATTTGTGGATAACATTTTTATTCATATTCCCAATAGGTCTACATTTAATATGTGCCAGTTGCTAAATACAGATTTTCATAAACAAATATAATAAAGATTGGGAGAACGTTTGTCTATCCTTTGTCTTTGGAGTTATAGGCTACAATTATTCCTACCTATAAAAAATGAAGAAGTTATTCTAATAACGGAAATAACGGAATCTTTTCTGCTTTTCATGCATTTGGCTTTTATTTCTGATGTCAAATTATTCCGACTGTCGGTATAGCCGATTATGATAAATAGATTATGCCTGATTAATAACCGATAATTATCAACGTGTTAAATTATTCCTATGCACTTCATGCCAACTTTGATTTTAAAGCACAATTTCACGTAGGCCTATCACTGGCAGTAGGCCTATAACCTATTGTTTGATAAACGGAACCAATAACAAGAATCTGCTGTTTCAGTAACCTTCTATTACATTTGATTCAATTGTGATTAAAATAAGAGGGACACTATCATAAAGACCGTGAGACCAACTGTCCATAGGCTACCATCCAAGTCGGGAAATTACAAGCGCAATAACTGCAGACAAAACAGTTTAAAAGAGGACTGGTAAACTATTTGATTTAAAAGTTTGACCGTGAAAACGAAATATTTGAGCAAATATTTACATTTAGGCCTATTAGACTTATTGTATAAATTAAATCTAAAATAAGCAAAATGCCTAATATTAGGCTAAATGCGAGCCCTTAATATACATGTTTCATTCAAATTCAACGATCCGAGATCGATTAAGGCCTCATTCGGTGTGTGGTGAACCGGCATTCAATGATCAGAAGGAATTCAAAACGATGGTCGAATGGGTGTGTAAAATGAACACCAGTTATTGGAGGGGCGTTTATAATCAGTTATTTCCAATTGCCTCTTTTAGCGTTCGGGCGGCTGAGCACCTCCGTGCATTTCATACTTTCAGTCAAATTCACTCCGGATATCTTTGCATCTTTGTCTGAAAAGTTTTTGTTGTTTAATGAGCGAGCGTTTGTGAACCTGACACCTTCCATAAAGCCGCGAGGCAGCACGCTGCCGCTGCCCTCCAGTCTATAACTCTTAGGCTATTTCATACCTAAAATAAAGAAATAAAAAGCAATTCACTAAGAAAGTATATGGATTTCATATTAAAACTGAAATATGTTATTTTGATTGCACGTATTTATCTAGGTGAGAGGCCGCGAGAAAATCGCTAGTGTGTCCTTGCCATTTTCAAATAACTTTTTCTATTGTAGATTATGACAAACGGCTTCATAGTGTAGTCTGAAAAGTGGCTGATCTACCGTTTCATGTGTAGACTATAGTGGATGCCAGCCTTGCTGAAACTCACATTAGACAATACTAGCCTAGTCACTAACCTAACTTAATCGATATTTGGTTGTTATTGGTTTATGTTGAAAACAATGACAGCCGCAAACAAGTCCAATTGTTGCAGTGTTCTGATTCAATAACACGCGCGCACACTTTCACTTTTGGAGAAACACACGCACAGAGAAAGTGAGAGAGGGAGAGAGAGAGAGAGGAGAAGAGAGGAAAAGTAGACGGAAGAAGAATATGTAGATAAGTGTATCAACCTGTTCTTGAATTCTGAAGAAGTCAACTTTCACACCAGTGGTTGGACCATGTGGACAGCCCCGTTTCAGCTCAGCGCAACACCACCCGACGAGTCCACTCTCGGCGACCAAGACGCAAACCAAACAGAACTAAAACTGATCAATCTTGGGATCTAAGATTGGTATCGCAGGACCATTACGTTCAACTACAACCGTGTTCGTTATAATTAGTCCGTCCTTGCTTCCTTTCTTTCCCTTTTGTTGTGCGTCCTCTCTCTCGGAGTGGGCACTGTAGTGAAGTCAGAACAATACTAGACTAGCTAGTTTCACTAACTCACACACAGGCTGCATGCGCAGCCCTCCGGGAAGTTGATGGAGAGAAAGCACGGAGCTTTTCGGGCTGTTCGTGGCCTCCCCTTACTCTGTTTTGATCCTGCTATCTCGCTGTTATTCAGATCCTAACCCCTCCACAAGTCCCAATGACGATACTCGATTCAGTTTTTGGCATCCCGTCTGTCGCTCGCTCGTTCGCTGGTAAATCAGTGATGAATTACTCGGGTTGTGTGTTGGTTGAGGATATGTTGGGGGACAGTTTGCTCTCTACCGTAATGCCTCTAAAATAGGTGCGCGTTCACATCTCGCCGTGACTCACTAGTGGCGGAGCATCATAAGAAAACACTGCACATGAAGGCAGCCAGTGCGAGGTGCCAGACTGCCATGTGTAAGTGCGTGTGCGCGTGCGTGTGCGTGCGTGTGAGCGCCTGGTGAAGGCACTGATCTTTTGACCTCTGCATCGCGGCTGAGTTTGTCTATTGTGGAGCCAAGCAGCAACAGATGTTCCTCTATACAGAGAGAAACCTTGGAAACTGTTAACAACAAAGTATTCTCTAAACAACAACGCCATTATTTTATTTTATTTGTATAGTAAGAAGATATTTTAATAGAGTTACATAAGATTAATGAGCTATTCAATATTTGCAGGCCAAGTTTCACTTGACTCCTCCTGAACTATTTCCAATGTTTAGTGCTTTCATTTGCTAATTGACATAATCTGGGTCAAGAAAAAATGTCAGGAAGACAGACTCAGGAGCTGTTTAAAGAGTGACTGCCCCTATAAACCAACACATCTCTTTGAAAACGGTATATGTGGTATCTGTGGTCTATGTGGTAATAGAGTCTGAAAAAAATGTATTTTAGTGTCAAAATCGACTACAAAGTTTAAACAGAAAATGTTTGGTTATAAAGTCAGTCTTGTCAAAATTCTGAGTTTGGAACCTGAGTGTGTCAATGGGTAAATGAAGGTTGGGTTTGGACTACAATTATGTCAACAATTCATGCCCCTTTTTCCCTATTGACTTCTCTAGGGTAGTGGGCAGCATTTGGAATTTTGGATGAAAAGTGTGCCCAAATTAAACTGCCTTCTACTCAGGCCCAGAAGATAGGATATGCATATAATTAGTAGATTTGGATAGAAAACACTCTTAAGTTTCCAAAACGGTTAAAAATGATGCCTGTGAGTATAACAGAACTGATTTGGCAGGCGAAAACCTGAGAAAAATCCATTCAGGAAGTAGGAGGTTTTCGGATATAAAGAGAGACTTTATCGAACAAAAGGAACATTTATTTAATAAATGAATGTCTTCTGAGTGCAACCATATGAAGATCATCAAAGGTAAGGGATTCATTTTATCTCTATTTCTGACTTGTGTAACTCTTCTACTTGGCTGGTTACTGTTTGTAATGATGAGTCTGCTGGGCTATGTTCTCAAATAATTGTACGGTATGCTTTCGCCGTAAAGCATTTTTGAAATCTGACACTGTGGTTGGATTCACAAGAAGTTAATATTTTAACCTATGTAAAATAGTTGTATCTTTTCTGAATTTTTATAATTAGTATTGCTGTATTTGTATTTGGCGCTCTGCAATCTCACCGGATGTTGGCCAGCTGGGATGCTAGCGTCCCACATACCCTAGAGAGGTTAACTGGTGTTTCCTGGGAAAGACTGGGCGAATTTGCTTTGCATGGGTGGACGGAGACCTCTCCTTAGTAGGACCAATGGAATGGTCGAAAATGAGCCAACCCCACACACCCGGGGCACCGGGTCGCGCAAAACGAACTCGCCCACTGAAACATCTTCCCCAGGCAAGACCTGTGGTTAGTACTTGCCCTGGTTCGGGAAATAGCTGCCAGTGAAAATAGGCTTCCATGAAGTTGTTCAACAATCTTGGGCAGATGGCTAGGATATGGATTACATCCGACTAGTTTTGTTTATAGCTAACTAGGGCTCCCGAAAAGCGCAGCGGTCTACGGCACTGCATCTCAATGCTAGAGGTCTCACTACAGACCCTGGTTTGAATCCAGGCTGTACCCCAACTGGTTGGGAGTCCCATAGGGTGGCGCACAATTGGCCCAGTGTCGTCTGGGTTTGGGTTAGGCCGGTATAGGCCGTCATTGTAAATAAAAATGTGTTCTTAACTGACTATACTAGTTAAATAAGTGTTTTTTTTATTTAAAAGCTAGCTAGCTACATGTCATTATTTGATAGGCTATGCCGCTATGATACTGTGATGGAACCAGCTAAATACAGTTGAAGTCGGAAGTTTACATACACCTTAGCCAAATACATTCAAACTCAGTTTTTCACAATTCCTGACGTTTAATCCTGGTAAAAAAATAACCCGTCTTAGGTCAGTTAGGATCACCACTTTATTTTAAGAATGTGAAATGTAAAAATAGTAGAGAGAATTATTTATTTCAGTTTTTACTTCTTTCATCACATTCCCAGTGGGTCAGAAGTTTACAGACACTCAATTAGTATTTCGTAGCATTGCCTTTAAATTGTTCAACTTTGGTCAAATGTCACGGGTAGCGTTACACAAGCTTTCCACAACAAGTTGGGTGAATTTTGGCCCATGCCTCCTGACAGAGCTGGTGTAACTGAGTCAGGTTTGTAGGCCTCCTTGCTCACTCATGCTTTTTCAGTTCTGACCACAAGTTTTCTATAGGATTTCGGTCAGAGATTTGTGATGGCCACTCCAAAACCTTGACATTGTTGTCCTTAAACCATTTTGCCACATCTTTGGAAGTATGATTGGGGTCATTGTCCATTTGGAAGACCCATTTGCAACCAAGCTTTAACTTCCTGACTGATGTCTTGAGATGTTGCTTCAATATATCCACATAATTTAACTTCCTCATGATGCCATCTATTTTGTGAAGTGCACCAGTCCCTCCAACCATAATGATGGTCATTATGGCCAAAATGTTCTATTTTTGTTTCATCAGACCAGAGGACATTTCTCCAAAAAGCACGATCTTTGTCCCCATGCGTAGTTGCAAACTGTAGTCTGGCTTTTTTATGGCAGTTTTGGAGCAGTGGCTTCTTCCTTGCTGAGCAGCCTTTCAGGTTATGTCGATATATGACTCGGTTTACTGTGGATATAGATACTTTTGTACCTGTTTCCTCCAGCATCTTTACAAAGTCCTTTGCTGTTGTTCTGGGATTGATTTGCACTTTTCGCACCAAAGTACGTTCATCTCTAGGAGACGGAACGCGTCTCCTTCCTGGGCAGTATGATGGCTGCGTGGTCTCATGGTGTTTATACTTGCATACTATTGTTTGTACAAATAAATGTGGTACCTTCAGGATGAACCAGACTTGTGTAGGTCTACATTTTTTTCTGAGCTCTTGGCTGATTTTTTTTTCCGATGATGTCACGCAAAGAGGCACTGAGTTTGAAGGTTGGCCTTGAAATACATCCACAGGTAAACCTCCAATTGACTCAAATTAAGTCAGTTAGCCTATCAGAAGCTTCTAAACCCATGACATAATTTTCTGGAATTTTTCAAACTGTTTAGAGACACAGTCAACTTAGTGTATGCAAACTTCTGACCCACTGGAATTGTGATACAGTGAATTATAAGTGAAATAATCTGTCTGTAAACAATTGTTGGAAAAATGACTTGTGTCATGCACAAAGTAGATGTCCTAACTGACTTGTCAAAACTATAGCTTGTTAACAATAAATGTGTGGATTGGTTGACAAATGAGTTTAAATGACTCCAACCTAAGTGTATGTAAACTTCAGACTTCAACTGTATACTAACCCTCCTCTATCCACATATACTATCCCTCCGCTATCCACTATCCTATGACCCTCCTGCATGGCAATGGCACCAGCTATACTGCTCATTCTGTGCATGATTTCCTGCAAGACGGGGATGTCGGTGTTCTGCCATGGCCAGCGAAGAGCCCAGATCTTAATCCAATTGAGCACATCTGGGACCTGTTGGATCGGAGGGTGAGGGCTAGGTCCATTCCCACAAGACATGTCCGGGAACTTGCAGGTGCCTTGGTGGAAGAGTGGGATAACATATCACAGCAAGAACTGGCAAATCGGGTGCAGTCCATGAGGAGCAGATGCACTGCAGTAGTTAATGCAGCTGGTGGCCACCCCAGATACTGACTGTTACTTTTGATTTTGACCCCCCTTTGTTCAAGAACACATTATTCCATTTCTGTTAGTCACATGTCTGTGGAACCTGTTCAGTTTATGTCTCAGTTGTTGAATCTTGTTATGTTCCATCAAATATTTACACATGTTAAGTTTGCTGAAAATTAACACAGTTGACAGTGAGAGGATGTTTCTTTTTTTGCTGAGTTTATAATAATGTGCAAATATTACACTTGCCTTTTATCTTTTATTGTCATTAACAAAATACAATTAAAAGTCATAGATGTGTCTTGTATAATTTTAGTATTAAGGTCTTTCCCAATTCAGAAATCAGTTTTGACCCTGGCACCATTGAGAGCATTCTGTCGGGCTGCATCACCACCTGGTATTGCAACTGCTCAAACGCATGGCTCTCCAAAGGGTGGTACAGGCAGCCCAGTGCATCACAGGGAGGATGCTGCCTGCGCTCTAGAACATCTACAGCACCCGGTTTCAATGGTAGGCCAAGATGATCATTAAGGATTTCAGCTACCCGAGCCACGGACAGTTCACTCAGCTACCGTCTGACAGACGGAGACAGTACAGGTGCATCAGAGCTAAGACAGAGAGACTAAAAAACATATTTTATTACCAGGCCATCAGACTGTTGAACAGCCATCACTAGCCATCTACCAGGTGATGCACACTCACACACATAAAGCACACACACAAGCTATCACACACACACACCTCATACTCACAAACACACACACACACACACACACACACACACACACACACACACACACACACACACACACACACACACACACACACACACACACACACACACACACACACACACACACACACACACACACACACACACACACACACACACACACACACACACACACAGCCAACGCTGTTTTCCCATGCTATACACTCTGAATTTAAATACTGTATCGCCGACATAGCTCATCATAATAGTTCTACTACTGTACACCACATATTTATTCATACACTGGATTCATAACATAGCTTACTCTAATATACTGTATCTACTGCTGTACAAATCCTTCTTAGCTGATCTTGTTTAAATTCTCCGGTGTACATATACAGTCGATTGCATTTGATTACTAGCTGCTGTCAGTTTAGCTAAATACACGGTCATCACAGATGACTAACTGACTAACTGAATTAGCTAACCATCTTGAGATGGCAAGTCAGTCAGGAGGGGAGAAGTCCTTAAAACTTTTTTCCCCATACGGAAAAATTATATATTGACATATATTTCAACAACAAATATCTACATATAAATTACAGATATCTAAATATATGTTTCAGCCTTATATGTACATACAGTATATTTAAATATACAATATATTTATATTTAAATATACAGTACCAGTCATAAGTTTGGAAACACCTACTCAAGGGTTTTTGTTAAATTTGACTATTTTCCGTATCGTAAAATAATAGTGAAGACATCAAAACTTTGAAATAACACATATGGAATCATGTAGTACCCCAAAAAAGATTTTGACAAATCTAAATATTCTTCAAAGTAGCCACCCTTTGCCTTGATCACAGTTATACACAGTCTTTGCATTCTCTCAACCAGCTTCACATGAAATGCTTTTCCAACCGTCTTGAAGGAGTTCCCACATATGCTGAGCACTTGTTGGCTGCTTTTCCTTCACTCTGTGGTCCAACTCATCCCAAACCATCTCAGTTGGGTTGAGGTTGGTTGATTGTGGAGGCCAGATCATCCAGAAATCTCACATTTGGACTCATCAGACCAAAGGACAGATTTACACCGGTGTAATGTCCATTGCTCATGTTTCTTGGCCCAAGCAAGTCTCTTATTATTATTGGTGTCCTTTAGTAGTGATTTATTTACATCAATTCAACCACGAAGGCCTGATTCACGCAGTCTCCTCTGAACAGTTGATGTTGAGATGTTTCTCTTACTTGAACTCTGTGAAGCATTTATTTGGGCTGCAATTTCTGAGGTGCGGTTAACTCTAATGAAGTTATCCTCTGCAGCAGAGTGAACTATGGGTCTTCATTTCCTGTGGCGGTCCTCATGAGAGCCAGTTTCATCAGAGCGCTTGATGTTTTTTGTGACTGCACTTGAAGAAACGTTCAAAGTTCTTGACATTTTCCAGATTGACTGACGTTAATGTTTTAAAGTAATGATGGACTGTCATTTCTCTTTGCTTATTTGAGCTGTTCTTGCCATAATATGGACTTGGTCTTTTACCAAATAGAGCTATCTTCTGTATACCACCCCTACGTTGTCACAACACAAATGATTGTTTCAAAAGCATTAAGAAGGAAAGAAATTCCACAAATTAAATTTTAACATGGCACACCTGTTAATTAATTTGCATTCCAGGTGACTACCTCATGAAGCTGGTTGAGAGCATGCCAAGAGTGTGCAAAGTTGTCATCAAGGCAAAGGGTGGCTACTTTGATGAATCTCAAATCTAAAATATATTTTGTTTTGATTAACACTTTGTTGGTTACTACATGATTCCATATGTGTTATTTCCTAGTTGTGATGTTTTCACTATTATTCTACAAAGTAGAAAATAGTAAAAATAAAGAAAAACAGTTGAATGAGTAGGTGTGTCCAAACTTTTGACTGGTACTGTATGTTCATGTTCAAGTGTCTTTTCGAAAAATAAAAAGCCAATGTATTGTTTATTATATTTTGTTAGTGGCAGGTAGGCTATACACAAATAGCTGCAGAATTTATGTTAAACTACAACTCAATGATCAAGCGTTTGCATGCAGAATGTCACTTTGGGAACCTAATGCTGAGGTACAAGAGGTTTCTAGAGACTCAACATTATTATCGGGGTAGAGAAGGTTATGAGGTGTGAGTGTATTTGATTGATTTATATATTTGATCATTACAATTCTAAATATGTTTAAATACACTGAGTTTAACAAACATTAGGAACACCTTACTAATATTGAGTGTTTGCCCTCATAACAGCCTCAATTCGTCAGGGCATGGACTCTACAAGGTGTTGAAAGCGTTCCACAGGGATGCTGGCCCATGTTGACTCCAATGCTTCCCACAGTTGTGTGAAGTTGGCTGGATGTCCTTAAGGTTCTTAATGTTTTGTATAGTCAGTGTATATTTATATTGTACAATTATAATACACATTTTCTGCATGGTTTTATAGCAAAGTTATCTTAGCTTACCTTGCTGTCACTACACTAACGCTACTGCTCTTATTGTTGTTATTGAATGGAAAAGAAGCAATAAGTTATAAGAAGAGCTTAGAATCATTTCTGTCTCGCTATAAAACCTGATTGTGCTTTCACTCTAAGCTTTTAACATGAGAGAATGCTGGCAGTCCATCAGGCGCCCTTTGACAATAGGCCACGACTGCCCTAAATCATAACACCTTCATTAGCTTTATCAATACCGCCAAAGAGGTGGTTGGGTGGGGGGGGGGGGGTGGCCTTATTCACAGACCGACTACACCTCACAGAACCCCCCCCCCTGCCCCACTCCATACACCCCCTGCCCCACCTCCCTAACACACACACACACACACACACACACACACACACACACACACACACACACACACACACACACACACACACACACACACACACACACACACACACACACACACACACACACACACACACACACACACACACACACACACACACACACTAAGAAGTTCTGCCAAAAACACTTTGTTCTGATCACAGCCATAAATTTGCTGTGGATATATCAGTTCTAATTGGAGTGACTGAATGGTAATGACAGATACATTTTTCACTGTGTCAGACTATGAGTAGATGAAGGTGTTAAATAGCCTGGGTATCTGCTTGTTCCTACACTCAATAACCTTGTACTGTGGCAGGCCTGGGTATCTGATTTCCTGCACTCAATAACCAGACACTATGGCTAACCTGGGTACCTATCTTCCTACATGACTCCAACACCTTCATTAAGTTTGCCGACGACACAACAGTGGTAGGCCTGATTACTTACAATGATGAGACAGCCTATAGGGAGGGGGTCAGAGACCTGGCAGTGTGGTGCCAGGATAACAACCTCTCTGTCAACATGATCAAGACAAAGGAGATGATTGTGGACTACAGAAAAAGGAGGACCGAGCACGCCCCCATTCTCATCGACGAGGCTGTAGTGGGGCAGGTTGAGAGCTTCAAGTTCCTTGGTGTCCACATCACCAACAAACTATCATGGTCCAAACTCACTAAGACAGTCGTGAAGAGGGAATGACAGCGCCTATTCCCTTTCAAGAGACTGAAAAGATTTGGCATGGGTCCTCAGATCCTCAAGAAGTTCTATAGCTGCACCATGGAGAGCAGCCTGACTGGTTGCATCACCGCATGGTATAGCAACTGCTCAGCCTCCGACCGCAAGGCACTACAGAGGATAGTGCGTACGGCCCAGTACATCACTGGAGCCAAGCTTCCTGCAATCCAGGACCTCTATATGTCAGAGGAAGGCTCTAAAAATTGCCAAAGAATCCAGCCACCCCAGTCATAGATTGTTCTCTGTGCTACCGCCCGGCAAGCAGTACCGGAGCGCCAAGTCTAGGTCCAAAAAGCTTCTTAACAGCTTCTACCCCCAAGCCATAAGTCTCCTGAATAGCTAATCAAATGGCTATCCGGACTATTTGCATTGTCCCCACCCCATCCCCCATTTTTACACTGCTGATACTCTCTGTTTATTATCTTTGCATAGTCACTTTACCTCTACCTACATGTACATACCCGGTGCCCCCGCACATAGATTCTGTACCGGAACTCCCTGTTTATTGCCTTGCCAATGTTATTTTATTGTTGCTCCTTAATTTGTTGTTATTTTTATATTTTTATAATTTTATTTTTTATTTAATTTAATTATTTTTACCCCAGTTTATTTTAGTAAATACTTTCTTAACACTTTATTTTCTTATAACTGCATTATTGGTCAAGGGCTTGTAAGTAAACGTTCGGTGCATGTGAAAAATGCAATTTGATTTGATTTGATTAACTTTACAATATAGCTAGCCTGGGTACCTGACTGTTCCTACCTTCAATAACCTAACCTGGGTACATGAGTTCCCACGCTCAATAACCTTACACTGTGGCTGTGAAAACGAGTGTGCTGATTGTGGTGACACGGGCAGTTCATATTGGATGAAGAGTTGGTTCAAGCATAAAGGAGTAACGTATTGAGGATTGTACAACTCCTCCATTTGTAGGAAAGTGTTCAGCAGTTGTTTTGTACAGTAACTAGGTATTTTAAAGCATGTACAAATTCCAATATGTGACTCATTTCAGGAAACTAGGCACATGCACGCGTCACTACTTCACAGGAGAGGCATTTGAATGTATTTAAAAAAAATCTAAATGCGTTTTCTGGCAGAAATGCTTTCTGGAACATGTGAACTTTCATGTGCCTTAATAAAAAACTTGTATGCCATCTGTAAATAAGGATAAAATTGTTCATTTACGAGTCTTGATGGTTTAGTCACATAAAAGGTCAGGAACCTTCCCGCTAGCCATGATTGGCTGAGATAATGGGTGGGCTGGACATGCAAAGAGATGAGTTTGGATTGGTCTGCCATGTAGCAAGCTTCTGTCTATATTGAGCGGCTCAGTATGTGTAGGTAATCCTTTCTAACGCAGATTTCTTTTTAAAGATAGCTCTCAACTTTCTGGAGGACTGAGTTTTGAAATCAGTGGAATGCCCGGTGGAAGCAAAGTATGATAACTAATGAGATGGAGAAAATTCAGGTGTTTGATTGCAAATGCAGAGGGAGTCTAAAAGAGAACACAGAATGTTGTTGAATTAAACACCTGTCTCTGGATTACATCTTCAAACTAAGGGCAACCGTGGCATCTGTGACAAAGAGGGAGAAGCTTTCATCCATGTAAACGGGTAAGGGGGTCTAGCTAGCTACCTTTTCAGATATTATGTTTCAAATGTTGTCAGAAAGTCATTTTCATTGCATGTTAAAGCATGCACAGTAGGCTAGCTAGCTAGTGTTAGCTGGTTGGGTTACTCGCTAGCTAATGTTATGTGTATGACCTGTGCTAGTAATATCATTTGTATCTCAGAGCCATTTGCATTGCTAGTTATAGCCTAATGTTAGCTAGCTAACATTGAACCTAGTTGGTTATCATTTAGCTACCTGTAGATTCATGCAGGGAAAAAACATTGGGATTAGTGTTCATTGTTTTTCTAGCTATCTAGCTACTTGTCCAAACAAAATACTCTACTATGCAAGTAAACATTTCACTGTACCTTTTACACCTTCTGTATCCTGTGTGACAAAAAATGTTGATTTTATTTGATATAGTGTGTGTTTTCCAGAGATGATAATGGGAAGAACAACATTACCTACACCAAAGTCAAATTTGAATATAACGTAAGGCCAACAAGGCAGTTTACAAGTTCTGAAATTCTCCGGTAGAATGCCCTGCTTTTATTTCATCACACATCACACACAACCGTAATCAATTTTTTAAAAATGAGCTTGCCATTAACTTGTAAATAATGATCTTGTTGTGAGTTTATTTTCCTGTAATAATTAATTATATGTCGATAGACGTTATATAAACCAGGTTTTAGTCTTGAAATCTTTGGTTGTTTAGTACACAACCATACACACTCTTTAGCACATGGCTTCACATGTGAATCCTTAAATAGATGGGTGGGGCTACAGCTTAAAAGGGTGTGAACAATGTTGAATGGGTGTAGACAAATTAGAGCTCTCCAATAGGTGTACCAAAATATTCAAGGGGCATTTTCTCAGTTGATCAATTTTCAAAGCAGAATTACTTTCCCATTGTTCTTCAACTGCAGTGATATAACATGTTCTAGATCTGAGTTTACTGTACTTTTATCCAATATAAAAAACACAATTTAAATGTTTTCTACATAAGACCGAATCGAACCGGTTGGTCACATATGCAATCACACCACGTTATAAAAATGTGCAGGCCTACCTATAATTATAATCAACCTATAATTTGTGACATTTATTATGAAGTAGTTTTGAAAAGTGAGTCCCTGTTCTAAAAGGCATAATTTAAGAGTCATGTAAGACTAACACATGTAAGACTAACACATGTAAGACTGTTTGTTTGTTCATTTACACTTTGTACCAGAGAAAATATATACACAAAAACTGACACACAGGTCTAAAATTAGCCTCACGATTCATCTCAGGTGATGCATACAAAAGGCTGCTTGTTTACTGGTGACTGTGTGTGTGTGTGTGTGTGTGTGTGTGTGTGTGTGTGTGTGTGTGTGTGTGTGTGTGTGTGTGTGTGTGTGTGTGTGTGTGTGTGTGTGTGTGTGTGTGTGTGTGTGTGTGTGTGTGTGTGTGTGTGTGTGTGTGTGTGTGTGTGTGTGTGTGTGTGTGTGTGTGTGCATGCTCGCAGAGCACAGTGCCAATATGATGTGTTTACTCTCTCTGGCAGAGCAGAGGAATGCAAAGGGAGTCCTGCCTGCCTGATGCAGATTGTTTGTGTGTGTTTATGTTTGTTTGTTATGTTGGTTGGCTGGTTGTTTGTTTCTGGGTTACATCAAGTCCTTGGAAACAGTCAAAGGAGTAAACAGACTGGGTAGACAGAAATGTCCTAGTAATCACCAGCAGGGCCAAGCCAGGCCAACATAGACTAGACCAGGCCAGGCTATAAACAATGACAGATCATGTCTGTGGAAACGGAACCCTTGGAGCGTGTTTTTCGGACCCTCCTGTAGCCTCCATTTAAGAGTGCTGTGGCACTGTAAAGGGGACCTGCTTTATAATATATTTATCTCATTTTATGAATGAATTGACAAAAACACTGTTGGGCACTTTCACTTCCACCCGTTTCCCACTCCCATTTAGTATCCGTCTCTGTGTTAATCACGGGTAATAATTATCCAAGTGGACAGGTAATTAAATTAAAGCATAATTGGCTACATGAGTTGGCTGTAGTACAACATTTCCCCTTATAATGAAAGAGAAATATGGGAGCATTCACCCAGACTGTCAGAGCTGAAAATACCACGCTTCCTCCTTGACACCCTCACACTGCCTTTGAAAGAGGAGAGAGAGAGTAAAGGAGAAGGTGAGTGTGTTAAGTTGTCCATGTGTGTGTCACAGTGGAGGCTCCTCAGTGGAGGAAGTGGAGGACCATCCCCCTCAGTGAATTTCATAAAAACATTTAAGTTATCCTTTTTGGATAAAACTACACTAAATGTATTCAAGTCACCAAATAATTTGTTAAAACACGATGTTTTGCAATTAAGGTCTACAGTAGCCTCAACAGCACTCTGTAGAGTAGCACCATGGTGTAGCCAGAGGACAGCTATCTTCTGTCCTCCTCTGGGTACATTGACTTCAATACAAAACCTAGGAGGCTCATGGTTCTCACCCACTTCCATAGACTTACACAGTAATTATGACAACTTCCGGAGGACTTCCACCAAGCTATCAGAACTCTTGCATTATGAACTGACATGTTGTGTACCCAATCAAAGGATCAGAGATTTAATCTAGTACTGAAAGCATAATGTGGGTGAGTAGTTGATTCAAAGACAGAGAAAGACAATAGTTTAACAGTTTTTAACAAATTAATTTATTCTCAAACTTAAGAGAAGCAAGAGAGAGTTAGAGAGAGATTTTGACATTTTTTTCACTTTCAGTTTCACTTACTTAGCTAGCAAATGCAGCTAGCTAGTTTAGCCTACTGAAACACCCTGCTCAAACACCCTGCTCAAACAGAGGAATGATATGTTAGCTAGCTGGCTTTGACTATCCAACACAACACTGTAACTCTTCCAAGTCAAGGTAAGCGTTTGGTTTTACTAATTTATTACCACTGGGGCCCACCAGTGTAAATGCTAAACTGCTAACTGACTATACACTGTAAAGTTACTGCATGATTGTAGCAGGTTTACTAACGCGTTGCAAGTAGTTCTTTTAGCTTTGTTGACTATGACGTTACTTTAGTTAAATATGGTGACAACAATGTAGGCTGTGAATAGCAGTTATGATATGGTTTGGCTTGAAAAGGTTTTTCCGCCTGGTCATATGATGTGTTATGCATTGAAGTCCACAAACAAGGGAAAAGGTGAGAGGAGGAGAGTGCATAGATGCGAGAAGGAATACAACATGGCTGCTATGAATGTGAATTGTGTTTACGCGTGACCAGGGGTGCATTCATTCCGCCGATTCTGCTAAAAAAACATTTCTTAAACAGAAGCAAACGGAACGAAAAGTAGATATACATACCAGAATTTGTCCAATAGACAAATTTGCAACTCGACCGCAACTGTTTGACTAATGATTACACCACAGATCAGCTAGATGCAGAAAATAGTGTATTGAATGTGTCACTGTCTGTCACCTCAACATTTTCTCTTGGCCTGTGTGCACCTACGTTGTAATCATTCATAGGCTAGATTGTAAAAACCTCATGATGGTTATAGGGAACATTTTAGTATCATGTACTGTAGTAGCCTAAACCTATCGATGTTATGTTGAACTGGGTGAATGGAATATGAATGACTGTCTTCTAATATGCTGTAATAGAAATGAGGCCAGGCTCATGAAAAAAAATGTGTCCTCCATCATAAACATCAATGACCGCCGCTGGTGTGTTGGTATGTGTGTTACCTCGCTTATGTGTGTGTGAAAGAGAGAGAGGATGTTTGTGTGTGTGTGTGTGTGTGTGTGTGTGTGTGTGTGTGTGTGTGTGTGTGTGTGTGTGTGTATGTTTGTGTGTGTATGCATTTGTGTGTGTCAGTGAGAGGGGGATGTTTGTGTGTATGTTTGCGTGTGTGTGTCAGAGAGAGGGGGATGTTTGTGTGTGTTTGTGTGTGTGGTAACTGCATGAAAAAAATAGCATCTTTAAAAAGCCATCTGGGAGCGATGTAGTAAAATAAAACGACAATAAAATAAAAGTTACTGCTGCTGATATTTACAAACAATCCCCAAATCCCCAAACTGCCCTGGGAATCAAACCCAGACTGGAACACACACACAGCAAGGAGACACACACGCACACACATACGCACGCACGCGCACGCACGCACGCACGCACGCACGCACACACACACACACACACACACACACACACACACACACACACACACACACACACACACACACACACACACACACACACACACACACACACACACACACACACACACACACACACACACACACACTCATACACTCACAGAGAGAGAGAGAAAGAAAGAGAGAGAGGGAGAGCACATAAACACAAATACACATGCTTATGCAAACACAGACGCACTGGCCCTGTGGTTTTTACAAAGTCAACAACAACAGCAGACTGTGGTTGATCAGAACTAGTGAGATCAGACATGGCTGGTTGCATTGGAACAATATTATCATATGGAAGGACTTGCATTTATACAGCTCATTTATCCAACTCAATGCACTTTATGTATGGAGCTATCTCAGTCCTTCTATCATAACCATATCACAACCATCTGGCACCACCTATAGCACCCATCCCATTAGAACTAGGGAAGTGATCATGCACTGTAAAAAAATATGTATATATATATATTAATTGTAAGGCAACCAGCTGCAAAACATGTTGAGCAAACTCAACAAAAAAGTTGTTGAGTAAACTGAATGTTATAACAGCTGGTTGAATTTTGACAGTGTGTAAAAGTGTGGGATGAGGTGTGGGATGAGGTGGGGGATGGATGAGGAAGAGGTAAATGATAGGGAGGAGTGTCTGTGTGGGTGCATGTACTTTTATTGTCAGCCGTACATATTAGGGAGGTGTTACTAATGTTTGTAATAGTGTATATTTTCGATTTTCATGACAGTTCTTTTTTCATTAATTTTCACAGGGAAGACAATGAAACTGATGACCACATTTTACTAGCAGAATTATTAGTAGAAAGGTGCAAAAACGTCATTGATTGGCTGTGCATCAAAGTACTATGCCAATTGTCTTTATAATAAAACATTTAAGATTACATTTACAAAAATAAAATGGTTTTGAAAGGTTGAAAATCAAATAAGGTGTGGTGAACAAAAGTTTGTTTTCATTTAAATGATTTAAGAAAAGGGTGCCAATATATTTGGCCACAACTGTATTATTGTGTGTGTGTGTGTGTGTGTGTGTGTGTGTGTGTGTGTGTGTGTGTGTGTGTGTGTGTGTGTGTGTGTGTGTGTGTGTGTAGTGCAGACAGTGGCCTCCACAATAACTTAGAATAGCTGGTGTGATTGGTGGGAGGATCACAAGGAGAATCCCCAGCCTTTTGTCATTGACATTTACATCATTACATTTAAGTCATTTAGCAGACGCTCTTATCCAGAGCGACTTACATTGACCACTCATTAATATGTTTACTGGTACAGCTGCTCCCATTACACCATACAGACAGATACACACACACACACACACACACACACACACACACACACACACACACACACACACACACACACACACACACACACACACACACACACACACACACACACACACACACACACACACACACACACACACACACACACAGTTTACAACACCCCCCACGAACAGTTTACACCCCCCACATACACAGTTTACATACCCCCCACACACAGTTTACAACCCCCCCCCCCCCACATACACAGTTTACAACCCCCCCCACATACACAGTTTACATACCCCCCACACACAGTTTACAACCCCCCCACATACACAGTTTACATACCCCCCACACACAGTTTACAACCCCCCACATACACAGTTTACAACCCCCCACACACAGTTTACATACCCCCCCCCCACACACAGTTTACAACCCCCCACATACACAGTTTACATACCCCCCCCCCACACACAGTTTACAACCCCCCACATACACACAGTTTACATTACCCCCCCCCACCCCCCTCCACACAGTTTACATAACCCCCCCCACATACACACAGTTTACATACCCCCTCCCAAACACAGTTTATAACCCACCCCCAGACACACAGTTTACCTAACCACCCACACACACAGTTAACATACCACCCCACACACACAGTTTACATGAACCCTCCACACACAAAGTTTACATACCCCCCACGCACACACTTTACATAACCTCCCCACATACAGTTTGAATAACCTCACACATACACACAGTTTAAATACCCCCCCCCACACACACACACACAGTTTACATAAACACCCACACATACACACAGTTTCCATATCCCCCCCACACACACAGTTTACATAACCCCCTCACATACACACAGTTTAAACAACCCCCACATACACACAGTTTACATACCCCCCACCCCACATATATACAGTTTATATACCCCCCCGCACACAGTTTACTTAACACGCCACATACACACAGTTTACATACCCCCCACCCACATACACACAGTTTACATAACCCCCCACATACACACAGTTTACTTAACACCCCCACATACACACAGTTTACATTACCCCTCCACACACACAGTTTACATACCCCTCACACAAACACACATACACAGTTTACTTAACCCTGCCACATACTCACAGTTTACATTACCCCCCATACACACAGTATACATTACCCCCCATACCGACAGTTTACATTACCCCCCCACACACACAGTTTACTTAAGCCTGCCACATACACACAGTTTACATTACCCCCCATACACACAGTTTACTTAACCCTCCCCCTAACACACAGTTTACATACCCCCCATACACACAGTTTACATTACCCCCATACACACAGTTTACATTACCCCCATATACACACAGTTTACAATACCCCCCCCATACACACGGTTTACATTACCCCCATACACACCGTTTACATTACCCCCATATACACACAGTTTACATTACCCCCATATACACACAGTTTACATTACCCCCATACACACAGTTTACATTACCCCCATACACACAGTTTACATTACCCCCATATACACACAGTTTACATTACCCCCACGTACACACCGTTTACATTACCCCCCACCATACGCACCGTTTACAATACCCCCCATACACACAGTTTACAATACCCCCCATACACACGGTTTACATTAACCCCCCATACACACAGTTTACATTACCCCCCCCCCATACACACAGTTTGCTTAACCCCCCACATACACACCACACAAAGATAAAACAAATGGACATGTCTATCACTCCAACATTCTTTCTTTCCACACTCCTCTGCTGTCGGTCTCTTTTCCTCCTGTGGTCTCCTCTGCTGTCGGTCTCGTCTCCTGCTGTGGTCTCCTCTGCTCTGTCTCTTCTCCTGCTGTGGTCTCCTCTGCTGTCTGTCTCGTCTCCTGCTGTGGTCTCCTCTGCTGTCTGTCTCTTCTCCTGCTGTGGTCTTCTCTGCTGTCTGTCTTGTCTCCTGCTGTGGTCTCCTCTGCTCTGTCTCGTCTCTTGCTGTGGTCTCCTCTGCTGTCTGTCTCTTCTCCTGCTGTGGTCTCCTCTGCTCTGTCTCTTCTCCTGCTGTGGTCTCCTCTGCTCTCTGTCTCTTCTCCTGCTGTGGTCTCCTCTGCTCTGTCTCTTCTCCTGCTGTGGTCTCCTCTGCTGTCTGTCTCTTCTCCTGCTGTGGTCTCCTCTGCTGTCTGTCTCGTCTCCTGCTGTGGTCTCCTCTGCTGTTGGTCTCGTCTCCTGCTGTGGTCTCCTCTGCTGTTGGTCTCTTCTCCTGATGTGGTCTCCTCTGCTGTTGGTCTCTTCTCCTGCTGTGGTCTCCTCTGAAGTTGGTCTCCTCTCCTGCTGTGGTCTCCTCTGCTGTTGGTCTCTTCTCCTGCTGTGGTCTCCTCTGCTTTGTCTCGTCTCCTGCTGTGTTCTCCTCTGCTGTCTGTCTCATCTCCTGCTGTGTTTTCCTTTGCTCTGTCTCTTCTCCTGCTGTGTTCTCCTCTGCTGTCTGTCTCGTCTCCTGCTGTGGTCTCCTCTGCTGTCTGTCTCTTCTCCTGCTGTGGTCTCCTCTGCTCTGTCTCGTCTCCTGCTGTGTTCTCCTCTGCTGTCTGTCTCGTCTCCTGCTGTGGTCTCCTTTGCTCTGTCTCTTCTCCTGCTGTGTTCTCCTTTGCTCTGTCTCGTCTCCTGCAGTGGTCTCCTCTGCTGTCTGTCTCGTCTCCTGCTGTGGACTCCTCTGCTCTGTCTCTTCTCCTGCTGTGTTCTCCTCTGCTGTCTGTCTCGTCTCCTGCTGTGGTCTCCTCTGCTCTGTCTCTTCTCCTGCTGTGGTCTCCTCTGCTCTCTGTCTCTTCTCCTGCTGTGGTCTCCTCTGCTCTGTCTCTTCTCCTGCTGTGGTCTCCTCTGCTGTCTGTCTCTTCTCCTGCTGTGGTCTCCTCTGCTGTCTGTCTCGTCTCCTGCTGTGGTCTCCTCTGCTGTTGGTCTCGTCTCCTGCTGTGGTCTCCTCTGTGGTTGGTCTCTTCTCCTGATGTGGTCTCCTCTGCTGTTGGTCTCTTCTCCTGCTGTGGTCTCCTCTGAAGTTGGTCTCCTCTCCTGCTGTGGTCTCCTCTGCTGTTGGTCTCTTCTCCTGCTGTGGTCTCCTCTGCTCTGTCTCGTCTCCTGCTGTGTTCTCCTCTGCTGTCTGTCTCGTCTCCTGCTGTGTTTTCCTTTGCTCTGTCTCGTCTCCTGCAGTGGTCTCCTCTGCTGTCTGTCTCGTCTCCTGCTGTGGTCTCCTCTGCTCTGTCTCTTCTCCTGCTGTGTTCTCCTCTGCTGTCTGTCTCGTCTCCTGCTGTGGTCTCCTCTGCTGTCTGTCTCTTCTCCTGCTGTGGTCTCCTCTGCTCTGTCTCGTCTCCTGCTGTGTTCTCCTCTGCTGTCTGTCTCGTCTCCTGCTGTGGTCTCCTTTGCTCTGTCTCTTCTCCTGCTGTGTTCTCCTTTGCTCTGTCTCGTCTCCTGCAGTGGTCTCCTCTGCTGTCTGTCTCGTCTCCTGCTGTGGACTCCTCTGCTCTGTCTCTTCTCCTGCTGTGTTCTCCTCTGCTGTCTGTCTCGTCTCCTGCTGTGGTCTCCTCTGCTGTCTGTGTCTTCTCCTGCTGTGGTCTCCTCTGCTCTGTCTCGTCTCCTGCTGTGTTCTCCTCTGCTGTCTGTCTCGTCTCCTGCTGTGTTCTCCTTTGCTCTGTCTCGTCTCCTGCAGTGGTCTCCTCTGCTGTCTGTCTCTTCTCCTGCTGAGGTCTCCTCTGCTGTCTGTCTCTTCTCCTGCTGTGGTCTCCTCTGCTGTCTGTCTCGTCTCCTGCTGTGGTCTTCTCTGCTGTCTGTCTCTTCTCCTGCTGTGGTCTCCTCTGCTGTCTGTCTCGTCTCCTGCTGTGGTCTTCTCTGCTGTCTGTCTCTTCTCCTGCTGTGGTCTCCTCTGCTCTGTCTCTTCTCCTGCTGTGGTCTCTGCTGTCTGTCTCTGCTGTCTGTCTCTTCTCCTGCTGTGGTCTCCTCTGCTCTGTCTCTTCTCCTGCTGTGGTCTCCTCTGCTCTCTGTCTCTTCTCCTGCTGTGGTCTCCTCTGCTCTGTCTCTTCTCCTGCTGTGGTCTCCTCTGCTGTCTGTCTCTTCTCCTGCTGTGGTCTCCTCTGCTGTCTGTCTCGTCTCCTGCTGTGGTCTCCTCTGCTGTTGGTCTCGTCTCCTGCTGTGGTCTCCTCTGCTGTTGGTCTCTTCTCCTGATGTGGTCTCCTCTGCTGTTGGTCTCTTCTCCTGCTGTGGTCTCCTCTGCTGTTGGTCTCCTCTCCTGCTGTGGTCTCCTCTGCTGTTGGTCTCTTCTCCTGCTGTGGTCTCCTCTGCTCTGTCTCGTCTCCTGCTGTGTTCTCCTCTGCTGTCTGTCTCGTCTCCTGCTGTGTTTTCCTTTGCTCTGTCTCGTCTCCTGCAGTGGTCTCCTCTGCTGTCTGTCTCGTCTCCTGCTGTGGTCTCCTCTGCTCTGTCTCTTCTCCTGCTGTGTTCTCCTCTGCTGTCTGTCTCGTCTCCTGCTGTGGTCTCCTCTGCTGTCTGTCTCTTCTCCTGCTGTGGTCTCCTCTGCTCTGTCTGCGTCTCCCTGCTGTGTTCTCTGTGTTCTCTGCTGTCTGTCTCGTCTCCTGCTGTGGTCTCCTCTGCTCTGTCTCTTCTCCTGCTGTGTTCTCCTTTGCTCTGTCTCGTCTCCTGCAGTGGTCTCCTCTGCTGTCTGTCTCGTCTCCTGCTGTGGACTCCTCTGCTCTGTCTCTTCTCCTGCTGTGTTCTCCTCTGCTGTCTGTCTCGTCTCCTGCTGTGGTCTCCTCTGCTCTGTCTCGTCTCCTGCTGTGGTCTCCTCTGCTGTCTGTCTCTTCTCCTGCTGTGGTCTCCTCTGCTCTGTCTCGTCTCCTGCTGTGTTCTCCTCTGCTGTCTGTCTCGTCTCCTGCTGTGTTCTCCTTTGCTCTGTCTCGTCTCCTGCAGTGGTCTCCTCTGCTGTCTGTCTCGTCTTCTGCTGTGGACTCCTCTGCTCTGTCTCTTCTCCTGCTGTGTTCTCCTCTGCTGTCTGTCTCGTCTCCTGCTGTGGTCTCCTCTGCTCTGTCTCGTCTCCTGCTGTGGTTTCCTCTGCTGTCTGTCTCTTCTCCTGCTGTGGTCTCCTCTGCTCTGTCTCGTCTCCTGCTGTGTTCTCCTCTGCTGTCTGTCTCGTCTCCTGCTGTGTTCTCCTTTGCTCTGTCTCGTCTCCTGCAGTGGTCTCCTCTGCTGTCTGTCTCTTCTCCTGCTGAGGTCTCCTCTGCTGTCTGTCTCTTCTCCTGCTGTGGTCTCCTCTGCTGTCTGTCTCGTCTCCTGCTGTGGTCTTCTCTGCTGTCTGTCTCTTCTCCTGCTGTGTTCTCCTCTGCTGTCTGTCACGTCTCCTGCTGTGGTCTTCTCTGCTGTCTGTCTCTTCCCCTGCTGTGGTCTCCTCTGCTCTGTCTCTTCTCCTGCTGTGGTCTCCTCTGCTGTCTGTCTCTTCTCCTGCTGTGGTCTCCTCTGCTCTGTCTCTTCTCCTGCTGTGGTCTCCTCTGCTCTCTGTCTCTTCTCCTGCTGTGGTCTCCTCTGCTCTGTCTCTTCTCCTGCTGTGGTCTCCTCTGCTGTCTGTCTCTTCTCCTGCTGTGGTCTCCTCTGCTGTCTGTCTCGTCTCCTGCTGTGGTCTCCTCTGCTGTTGGTCTCGTCTCCTGCTGTGGTCTCCTCTGCTGTTGGTCTCTTCTCCTGATGTGGTCTCCTCTGCTGTTGGTCTCTTCTCCTGATGTGGTCTCCTCTGCTGTTGGTCTCTTCTCCTGCTGTGGTCTCCTCTGCTGTTGGTCTCCTCTCCTGCTGTGGTCTCCTCTGCTGTTGGTCTCTTCTCCTGCTGTGGTCTCCTTTGCTCTGTCTCTTCTCCTGCTGTGTTCTCCTTTGCTCTGTCTCGTCTCCTGCAGTGGTCTCCTCTGCTGTCTGTCTCGTCTCCTGCTGTGGACTCCTCTGCTCTGTCTCTTCTCCTGCTGTGTTCTCCTCTGCTGTCTGTCTCGTCTCCTGCTGTGGTCTCCTCTGCTCTGTCTCGTCTCCTGCTGTGGTCTCCTCTGCTGTCTGTCTCTTCTCCTGCTGTGGTCTCCTCTGCTCTGTCTCGTCTCCTGCTGTGTTCTCCTCTGCTGTCTGTCTCGTCTCCTGCTGTGTTCTCCTTTGCTCTGTCTCGTCTCCTGCTGTGGTCTCCTCTGCTCTCTGTCTCTTCTCCTGCTGTGGTCTCCTCTGCTCTGTCTCTTCTCCTGCTGTGGTCTCCTCTGCTGTCTGTCTCTTCTCCTGCTGTGGTCTCCTCTGCTGTCTGTCTCGTCTCCTGCTGTGGTCTCCTCTGCTGTTGGTCTCCTCTCCTGCTGTGGTCTCCTCTGCTGTTGGTCTCTTCTCCTGCTGTGGTCTCCTCTGCTTTGTCTCGTCTCCTGCTGTGTTCTCCTCTGCTGTCTGTCTCGTCTCCTGCTGTGTTTTCCTTTGCTCTGTCTCGTCTCCTGCAGTGGTCTCCTCTGCTGTCTGTCTCGTCTCCTGCTGTGGTCTCCTCTGCTCTGTCTCTTCTCCTGCTGTGTTCTCCTCTGCTGTCTGTCTCGTCTCCTGCTGTGGTCTCCTCTGCTGTCTGTCTCTTCTCCTGCTGTGGTCTCCTCTGCTGTCTGTCTCGTCTCCTGCTGTGTTCTCCTCTGCTGTCTGTCTCGTCTCCTGCTGTGGTCTCCTCTGCTCTGTCTCTTCTCCTGCTGTGTTCTCCTTTGCTCTGTCTCGTCTCCTGCAGTGGTCTCCTCTGCTGTCTGTCTCGTCTCCTGCTGTGGACTCCTCTGCTCTGTCTCTTCTCCTGCTGTGTTCTCCTCTGCTGTCTGTCTCGTCTCCTGCTGTGGTCTCCTCTGCTCTGTCTCGTCTCCTGCTGTGGTCTCCTCTGCTGTCTGTCTCGTCTCCTGCTGTGGTCTCCTCTGCTCTGTCTCGTCTCCTGCTGTGGTCTCCTCTGCTGTCTGTCTCTTCTCCTGCTGTGGTCTCCTCTGCTCTGTCTCGTCTCCTGCTGTGTTCTCCTCTGCTGTCTGTCTCGTCTCCTGCTGTGTTCTCCTTTGCTCTGTCTCGTCTCCTGCAGTGGTCTCCTCTGCTGTCTGTCTCTTCTCCTGCTGAGGTCTCCTCTGCTGTCTGTCTCTTCTCCTGCTGTGGTCTCCTCTGCTGTCTGTCTCGTCTCCTGCTGTGGTCTTCTCTGCTGTCTGTCTCTTCTCCTGCTGTGGTCTCCTCTGCTGTCTGTCTCGTCTCCTGCTGTGGTCTTCTCTGCTGTCTGTCTCTTCTCCTGCTGTGGTCTCCTCTGCTCTGTCTCTTCTCCTGCTGTGGTCTCCTCTGCTGTCTGTCTCTTCTCCTGCTGTGGTCTCCTCTGCTCTGTCTCTTCTCCTGCTGTGGTCTCCTCTGCTCTCTGTCTCTTCTCCTGCTGTGGTCTCCTCTGCTCTGTCTCTTCTCCTGCTGTGGTCTCCTCTGCTGTCTGTCTCTTCTCCTGCTGTGGTCTCCTCTGCTGTCTGTCTCGTCTCCTGCTGTGGTCTCCTCTGCTGTTGGTCTCGTCTCCTGCTGTGGTCTCCTCTGCTGTTGGTCTCTTCTCCTGATGTGGTCTCCTCTGCTGTTGGTCTCTTCTCCTGCTGTGGTCTCCTCTGCTGTTGGTCTCCTCTCCTGCTGTGGTCTCCTCTGCTGTTGGTCTCTTCTCCTGCTGTGGTCTCCTCTGCTCTGTCTCGTCTCCTGCTGTGTTCTCCTCTGCTGTCTGTCTCGTCTCCTGCTGTGTTTTCCTTTGCTCTGTCTCGTCTCCTGCAGTGGTCTCCTCTGCTGTCTGTCTCGTCTCCTGCTGTGGTCTCCTCTGCTCTGTCTCTTCTCCTGCTGTGTTCTCCTCTGCTGTCTGTCTCGTCTCCTGCTGTGGTCTCCTCTGCTGTCTGTCTCTTCTCCTGCTGTGGTCTCCTCTGCTCTGTCTCGTCTCCTGCTGTGTTCTCCTCTGCTGTCTGTCTCGTCTCCTGCTGTGGTCTCCTCTGCTCTGTCTCTTCTCCTGCTGTGTTCTCCTTTGCTCTGTCTCGTCTCCTGCAGTGGTCTCCTCTGCTGTCTATCTCGTCTCCTGCTGTGGACTCCTCTGCTCTGTCTCTTCTCCTGCTGTGTTCTCCTCTGCTGTCTGTCTCGTCTCCTGCTGTGGTCTCCTCTGCTCTGTCTCGTCTCCTGCTGTGGTCTCCTCTGCTGTCTGTCTCTTCTCCTGCTGTGGTCTCCTCTGCTCTGTCTCGTCTCCTGCTGTGTTCTCCTCTGCTGTCTGTCTCGTCTCCTGCTGTGTTCTCCGTTGCTCTGTCTTGTCTCCTGCAGTGGTCTCCTCTGCTGTCTGTCTCTTCTCCTGCTGAGGTCTCCTCTGCTGTCTGTCTCTTCTCCTGCTGTGGTCTCCTATGCTGTCTGTCTCATCTCCTGCTGTGGTCTTCTCTGCTGTCTGTCTCTTCTCCTGCTGTGGTCTCCTCTGCTGTCTGTCTCGTCTCCTGCTGTGGTCTCCTCTGCTGTCTGTCTCTTCTCCTGCTGTGGTCTCCTCTGCTGTCTGTCTCTTCTCCTGCTGTGGTCTCCTCTGCTGTCTGTCTCGTCTCCTGCTGTGGTCTCCTCTGCTGTCTGTCTCTTCTCCTGCTGTGGTCTCCTCTGCTGTCTGTCTCTTCTCCTGCTGTGGTCTCCTCTGCTGTCTGTCTCTTCTCCTGCTGTGGTCTCCTCTGCTGTCTGTCTCTTCTCCTGCTGTGGTCTCCTCTGCTGTCTGTCTCTTCTCCTGCTGTGGTCTCCTCTGCTGTCTGTCTCTTCTCCTGCTGTGGTCTCCTCTGCTGTCTGTCTCTTCTCCTGCTGTGGTCTCCTCTGCTGTCTGTCTCTTCTCCTGCTGTGGTCTCCTCTGCTGTCTGTCTCGTCTCCTGCTGTGGTCTCCTCTGCTGTCTGTCTCTTCTCCTGCTGTGGTCTCCTTTGCTGTCTGTCTCTTCTCCTGCTGTGGTCTCCTCTGCTGTCTGTCTCTTCTCCTGCTGTGGTCTCCTCTGCTGTCTGTCTCTTCTCCTGCTGTGGTCTCCTCTGCTGTCTGTCTCTTCTCCTGCTGTGGTCTCCTCTGCTGTCTGTCTCTTCTCCTGCTGTGGTCTCCTCTGCTGTCTGTCTCTTCCCCTGCTGTGGTCTCCTCTGCTGTCTGTCTCGTTTCCTGTTGTGTTCTCCTTTGCTCTGTCTCGTCTCCTGCAGTGGTCTCCTCTGCTGTCTGTCTCTTCTCCTGCTGTGGTCTCCTCTGCTCTGTCTCTTCCCCTGCTGTGTTCTCCTCTGCTGTCTGTCTCTTCTCCTGCTGTGGTCTCCTCTGCTCTGTCTCTTCCCCTGCTGTGTTCTCCTCTGCTGTCTGTCTCTTCTCCTGCTGTGGTCTCCTCTGCTCTGTCTCTTCCCCTGCTGTGTTCTCCTCTGCTGTCTGTCTCTTCTCCTGCTGTGGTCTCCTCTGCTCTGTCTCTTCCCCTGCTGTGTTCTCCTCTGCTGTCTGTCTCTTCTCCTGCTGTGGTCTCCTCTGCTGTCTGTCTCTTCTCCTGCTGTGGTCTCCTCTGCTGTCTGTCTCTTCCCATGCTGTGGTCTCCTCTGCTCTGTCTCATCTCCTGCTGTGTTCTCCTCTGCTGTCTGTCTCTGTCTCCTGCTGTGTTCTCCTTTGCTCTGTCTCTTCTCCTGCAGTGGTCTCCTCTGCTGTCTGTCTCTTCTCCTGCTGTGGTCTCCTCTGCTCTGTCTCTTCTCCTGCTGTGGTCTCCTCTGCTCTGTCTCTTCTCCTGCTGTGGTCTCCTCTGCTCTGTCTCTTCTCCTGCTGTGTTCTCCTTTGCTCTGTTTCTTCTCCTGCTGTGGTCTCCTCTGCTCTGTCTCTTCTCCTGCTGTGGTCTCCTCTGCTCTGTCTCTTCTCCTGCTGTGGTCTCCTCTGCTGTCTGTCTCTTCCCCTGCTGTGTTCTCCTCTGCTGTCTGTCTCTTCTCCTGCTGTGGTCTCCTCTGCTCTGTCTCTTCTCCTGCTGTGGTCTCCTCTGCTCTGTCTCTTCTCCTGCTGTGGTCTTCTCTGCTGTCTGTCTCTTCTCCTGCTGTGGTCTCCTCTGCTCTGTCTCTTCTCCTGCTGTGGTCTCCTCTGCTCTGTCTCTTCTCCTGCTGTGTTCTCCTCTGCTGTCTGTCTCTTCTCCTGCTGTGGTCTCCTCTGCTCTGTCTCTTCTCCTGCTGTGGTCTCCTCTGCTCTGTCTCTTCTCCTGCTGTGGTCTCCTCTGCTCTGTCTCGTCTCCTGCTGTGGTCTCCTCTGCTCTGTCTCTTCTCCTGCTGTGGTCTCCTCTGCTCTGTCTCTTCTCCTTCTGTGTTCTCCTTTGCTCTGTCTCGTCTCCTGCAGTGGTCTCCTCTGCTGTCTGTCTCTTCCCCTGCTGTGTTCTCCTCTGCTGTCTGTCTCTTCTCCTGCTGTGGTCTCCTCTGCTCTGTCTCTTCCCCTGTTGTGTTCTCCTCTGCTGTCTGTCTCTTCTCCTGCTGTGGTCTCCTCTGCTCTGCCTCTTCTCCTGCTGTGGTCTCCTCTGCTGTCTGTCTCGTCTCCTGCTGTGGTCTCCTCTGCTGTCTGTCTCTTCTCCTGCTGTGGTCTCCTCTGCTGTCTGTCTCTTCTCCTGCTGTGGTCTCCTCTGCTGTCGGTCTCGTCTCCTGCTGTGGTCTCCTCTGCTGTCTGTCTTGTCTCCTGCTGTGGTCTCCTCTGCTCTGTCTCTTCTCCTGCTGTGGTCTCCTCTGCTGTCGGTCTCGTCTCCTGCTGTGGTCTCCTCTGATGTTGGTCTCTTCTCCTGCTGTGGTCTCCTCTGCTCTGTCTCGTCTCCTGCTGTGTTCTCCTCTGCTGTCTGTCTCGTCTCCTGCTGTGGTCTCCTCTGCTGTCTGTCTCTTCTCCTGCTGTGGTCTCCTTTGCTGTCTGTCTCTTCTCCTGCTGTGGTCTCCTCTGCTGTCTGTCTCTTCTCCTGCTGTGGTCTCCTCTGCTCTGTCTCTTCTCCTGCTGTGGTCTCCTCTGCTGTCGGTCTCGTCTCCTGCTGTGGTCTCCTCTGATGTTGGTCTCTTCTCCTGCTGTGGTCTCCTCTGCTCTGTCTCGTCTCCTGCTGTGTTCTCCTCTGCTGTCTGTCTCGTCTCCTGCTGTGGTCTCCTCTGCTGTCTGTCTCTTCTCCTGCTGTGGTCTCCTCTGCTGTCTGTCTCTTCTCCTGCTGTGGTCTCCTCTGCTGTCTGTCTCTTCTCCTGCTGTGGTCTCCTCTGCTGTCTGTCTCTTCTCCTGCTGTGGTCTCCTCTGCTGTCTGTCTCTTCTCCTGCTGTGGTCTCCTC
>NC_060190.1:51525110-51550110 GCF_021184085.1 Oncorhynchus gorbuscha
CTGGTGGTGATGGTGTGTGTGTGACATTCACACAGACCCATGATGGTGAGAGACTGGTGGTGATGGTGTGTGTGTGACATTCACACAGACCCATGATGGTGAGAGACTGGTGGTGATGGTGTGTGTGTGACATTCACACAGACCCATGATGGTGAGAGACTGGTGGTGATGGTGTGTGTGTGACATTCACACAGACCCATGATGGTGAGAGACTGGTGGTGATGGTGTGTGTGTGACATTCACACAGACCCATGACGGTGAGAGACTGGTGGTGATGGTGTGTGTGTGACATTCACACAGACCCATGACGGTGAGAGACTGGTGGTGATGGTGTGTGTGTGACATTCAGACAAACCCATGACGGTGAGAGACTGGTGGTGATGGTGTGTGTGTGACATTCAGACAGACCCATGACGGTGAGAGACTGGTGGTGATGCTGTGTGTGTGTGACATTCAGACAGACCCATGACGGTGAGAGACTGGTGGTGATGGTGTGTGTGACATTCAGACAGACCCATGACGGTGAGAGACTGGTGGTGATGGTGTGTGTGACATTCAGACAGACCCATGACGGTGAGAGACTGGTGGTGATGGTGTGTGTGTGTGTTTTTCAGACAGACCCATGACGGTGAGAGACTGGTGGTGATGGTGTGTGTGTGACATTCAGACAGACCCATGACGGTGAGAGACTGGTGGTGATGGTGTGTGTGTGACATTCAGACAGACCCATGACGGTGAGAGACTGGTGGTGATGGTGTGTGTGTGACATTCAGACAGACCCATGACGGTGAGAGACTGGTGGTGATGGTGTGTGTGTGACATTCAGACAGACCCATGACGGTGAGAGACTGGTGGTGATGGTGTGTGTGTGACATTCAGACAGACCCATGACGGTGAGAGACTGGTGGTGATGGTGTGTGTGTGACATTCAGACAGACCCATGACGGTGAGAGACTGGTGGTGATGGTGTGTGTGTGACATTCAGACAGACCCATGATGGTGAGAGACTGGTGGTGATGGTGTGTCTGTGACATTCACACAGACCCATGACGGTGAGAGACTGGTGGTGATGGTGTGTGTGTTTTTCAGACAGACCCATGATGGTGAGAGACTGGTGGTGATGGTGTGTGTGTGTGTTTTTCAGACAGACCCATGACGGTGAGAGACTGGTGGTGATGGTGTGTGTGTGACATTCAGACAGACCCATGACGGTGAGAGACTGGTGGTGATGGTGTGTGTGTGTGTTTTTCAGACAGACCCATAACGGTGAGAAACTGGTGGTGATGGTGTGTGTGTGACATTCAGACAGACCCATGACGGTGAGAGACTGGTGGTGATGGTGTGTGTGTCTGACATTCAGACAGATCCATGACGGTGAGAGACTGGTGGTGATGGTGTGTGTGTGACATTCAGACAGACCCATGACGGTGAGAGACTGGTGGTGATGCTGTGTGTGTCTGACATTCAGACAGACCCATGACGGTGAGAGACTGGTGGTGATGCTGTGTGTGTCTGACATTCAGACAGACCCATGACGGTGAGAGACTGGTGGTGATGCTGTGTGTGTGTGACATTCAGACAGACCCATGACGGTGAGAGACTGGTGGTGATGCTGTGTGTGTCTGACATTCAGACAGACCCATGACGGTGAGAGACTGGTGGTGATGCTGTGTGTGTGTGACATTCAGACAGACCCATGACGGTGAGAGACTGGTGGTGATGGTGTGTGTTTCTGACATTCAGACAGACCCATGACGGTGAGAGACTGGTGGTGATGGTGTGTGTGTCTGACATTCAGACAGACCCATGACGGTGAGAGACTGGTGGTGATGGTGTGTGTGACATTCAGACAGACCCATGACGGTGAGAGACTGGTGGTGATGGTGTGTGTGTGTGTTTTTCAGATGCTGTGGTTGAGGTTGGCTTTTCTTGCTGCTTTTTCACTTACCCGTCACCCTTGTTTCCTGGTGACGTTTTTCCCCCGAAAACGAGAACACATTTCTTCACCACTTTTTCCCTAATTCCCATTCCCCTTCCTTTACTTCACCACTTCTCTCTGTCTCGCTGTGCTTTAGTGAGCATTGTTGTGTGGTTTGGTGAAGTGGTGAAGGCCTGTGGTGTCGTGCCGTGTGTCTGGCCGACTACTCTCCTTTCAGACTGACGTCTGTTCATTAAGAAAGGAGACAAACTTACAGTGCATTACCACCCAAGTATTAATGCAGTATGACCCTCTCTTCTCCCCCCAATGTGTGTGTGTGTATGCTTGTCTGGCTGGCTTGGCTGAGTGGTGGGTGATTTGTGATGTTACCTCTGCAGCTTTAAACTGCATCAAGACCTCTTTTATGACTGTAATATGAGGTACTTAACATATCACTGCCATAAAGCACAGCCCAACAGCACAGCAGACACAGAGGGGTGTGGTTACAGAGTTAGAGGCAGCAGGCGGGAGTCTCGTTCATTCAACTTGGAGAGGGGTGTAGAAAAGACAGAGAATACTCACCCATCCAGAACACAGCCCAACAGCACAGCAGACACAGAGGGGTGTGGTTACAGAGTTAGAGGCAGCAGGCGGGAGTCTCGTTCATTCAACTTGGAGAGGGGTGTAGAAAAGACAGAGAATAATCACCCATCCAGAACACAGCCCAACAGCACAGCAGACACAGAGGGGTGTGGTTACAGAGTTAGAGGCAGCAGGCGGGAGTCTCATTCATTCAACTTGGAGAGGGGTGTAGAAAAGACAGAGAATACTCACCCATCCAGAACACAGCCCAACAGCACAGCAGACACAGAGGGGTGTGGTTACAGAGTTAGAGGCAGCAGGCGGGAGTCTCGTTCATTCAACTTGGAGAGGGGTGTAGAAAAGACAGAGAATAATCACCCATCCAGAACACAGCCCAACAGCACAGCAGACACAGAGGGGTGTGGTTACAGAGTTAGAGGCAGCAGGCGGGAGTCTCATTCATTCAACTTGGAGAGGGGTGTAGAAAAGACAGAGAATACTCACCCATCCAGAACACATTGAAGGTCAAGTAGGCCGAGGATGATACCATCTGATACACTTGTTTGCTTCACAACAGTATAATTCAATTTCCTTATGTTTCCAACAGTCAAACCATCATTGGTATGTAACCTCTGTGCAGCATGCCAGTAACATGCTCCCCCCTACAGAGACAAGATAAGGTCATTGGTATGTAACCTCTGTGCAGCATGCCAGTAACATGCTCCCCCCTACAGAGACAAGATAAGGTCATTGGTATGTAACCTCTGTGCAGCATGCCAGTAACATGCTCCCCCCTACAGAGACAAGATAAGGTCATTGGTATGTAACCTCTGTGCAGCATGCCAGTAACATGCTCCCCCCTACAGAGACAAGATAAGGTCATTGGTATGTAACCTCTGTGCAGCATGCCAGTAACATGCTCCCCCCTACAGAGACAAGATGAGGTCATTGGTATGTAACCTCTGTGCAGCATGCCAGTAACATGCTCCCCCCTACAGAGACAAGATAAGGTCATTGGTATGTAACCTCTGTGCAGCATGCCAGTAACATGCTCCCCCCTACAGAGACAAGATGAGGTCATTGGTATGTAACCTCTGTGCAGCATGCCAGTAACATGCTCCCCCCTACAGAGACAAGATGAGGTCATTGGTATGTAACCTCTGTGCAGCATGCCAGTAACATGCTCCCCCCTACAGAGACAAGATAAGGTCATTGGTATGTAACCTCTGTGCAGCATGCCAGTAACATGCTCCCCCTACAGAGACAAGATAAGGTCATTGGTATGTAACCTCTGTGCAGCATGCCAGTAACATGCTCCCCCTACAGAGACAAGATGAGGTCATTGGTATGTAACCTCTGTGCAGCATGCCAGTAACATGCTCCCCCTACAGAGACAAGATAAGGTCATTGGTATGTAACCTCTGTGCAGCATGCCAGTAACATGCTCCCCCTACAGAGACAAGATAAGGTCATTGGTATGTAACCTCTGTGCAGCATGCCAGTAACATGCTCCCCCTACAGAGACAAGATAAGGTCATTGGTATGTAACCTCTGTGCAGCATGCCAGTAACATGCTCCCCCTACAGAGACAAGATAAGGTCATTGGTATGTAACCTCTGTGCAGCATGCCAGTAACATGCTCCCCCTACAGAGACAAGATAAGGTCATTGGTATGTAACCTCTGTGCAGCATGCCAGTAACATGCTCCCCCTACAGAGACAAGATAAGGTCATTGGTATGTACAGAGACAAGATAGCCAGGTCATTGGTACATGTAAGCCTCTGTGCAGCCAGTAACATGCTCCCCCCTACAGAGACAAGATAAGGTCATTGGTATGTAACCTCTGTGCAGCATGCCAGTAACATGCTCCCCCTACAGAGACAAGATAAGGTCATTGGTATGTAACCTCTGTGCAGCATGCCAGTAACATGCTCCCCCTACAGAGACAAGATAAGGTCATTGGTATGTAACCTCTGTGCAGCATGCCAGTAACATGCTCCCCCTACAGAGACAAGATAAGGTCATTGGTATGTAACCTCTGTGCAGCATGCCAGTAACATGCTCCCCCCTACAGAGACAAGATAAGGTCATTGGTATGTAACCTCTGTGCAGCATGCCAGTAACATGCTCCCCCCTACAGAGACAAGATAAGACCATTGGTATGTAACCTCTGTGCAGCATGCCAGTAACATGCTCCCCCCTACAGAGACAAGATAAGGTCATTGGTATGTAACCTCTGTGCAGCATGCCAGTAACATGCTCCCCCTACAGAGACAAGATAAGGTCATTGGTATGTAACCTCTGTGCAGCATGCCAGTAACATGCTCCCCCTACAGAGACAAGATAAGGTCATTGGTATGTAACCTCTGTGCAGCATGCCAGTAACATGCTCCCCCTACAGAGACAAGATAAGGTCATTGGTATGTAACCTCTGTGCAGCATGCCAGTAACATGCTCCCCCTACAGAGACAAGATAAGGTCATTGGTATGTAACCTCTGTGCAGCATGCCAGTAACATGCTCCCCCTACAGAGACAAGATAAGGTCATTGGTATGTAACCTCTGTGCAGCATGCCAGTAACATGCTCCCCCTACAGAGACAAGATAAGGTCATTGGTATGTAACCTCTGTGCAGCATGCCAGTAACATGCTCCCCCTACAGAGACAAGATAAGGTCATTGGTATGTAACCTCTGTGCAGCATGCCAGTAACATGCTCCCCCTACAGAGACAAGATAAGGTCATTGGTATGTAACCTCTGTGCAGCATGCCAGTAACATGCTCCCCCTACAGAGACAAGATAAGGTCATTGGTATGTAACCTCTGTGCAGCATGCCAGTAACATGCTCCCCCTACAGAGACAAGATAAGGTCATTGGTATGTAACCTCTGTGCAGCATGCCAGTAACATGCTCCCCCTACAGAGACAAGATAAGGTCATTGGTATGTAACCTCTGTGCAGCATGCCAGTAACATGCTCCCCCTACAGAGACAAGATAAGGTCATTGGTATGTAACCTCTGTGCAGCATGCCAGTAACATGCTCCCCCTACAGAGACAAGATAAGGCCATTGGTATGTAACCTCTGTGCAGCATGCCAGTAACATGCTCCCCCTACAGAGACAAGATAAGGTCATTGGTATGTAACCTCTGTGCAGCATGCCAGTAACATGCTCCCCCCTACAGAGACAAGATAAGGTCATTGGTATGTAACCTCTGTGCAGCATGCCAGTAACATGCTCCCCCCTACAGAGACAAGATAAGGTCATTGGTATGTAACCTCTGTGCAGCATGCCAGTAAAATGCTCCCCCCTACAGAGACAAGATAAGGTCATTGGTATGTAACCTCTGTGCAGCATGCCAGTAAATGCTCCCCCTACAGAGACAAGATAAGGTCATTGGTATGTAACCTCTGTGCAGCATGCCAGTAAAATGCTCCCCCTACAGAGACAAGATAAGGTCATTGGTATGTAACCTCTGTGCAGCATGCCAGTAACATGCTCCCCCTACAGAGACAAGATAAGGACCATTGGTATGTAACCTCTGTGCAGCATGCCAGTAACATGCTCCCCCTACAGAGACAAGATGAGGTCATTGGTATGTAACCTCTGTGCAGCATGCCAGTAACATGCTCCCCCTACAGAGACAAGATAAGGTCATTGGTATGTAACCTCTGTGCAGCATGCCAGTAAAATGCTCCCCCTACAGAGACAAGATAAGGTCATTGGTATGTAACCTCTGTGCAGCATGCCAGTAAATGCTCCCCCTACAGAGACAAGATAAGGTCATTGGTATGTAACCTCTGTGCAGCATGCCAGTAAAATGCTCCCCCCTACAGAGACAAGATAAGGTCATTGGTATGTAACCTCTGTGCAGCATGCCAGTAAAATGCTCCCCCCTACAGAGACAAGATAAGGTCATTGGTATGTAACCTCTGTGCAGCATGCCAGTCAAATGCTCCCCCCTACAGAGTCAAGATAAGACCATTGGTATGTAAACTCTGTGCAGCATGCCAGTAAAATGCTCCCCCCTACAGAGACAAGATAAGGTCATTGGTATGTAACCTCTGTGCAGCATGCCAGTAACATGCTCCCCCCTACAGAGACAAGATAAGGTCATTGGTATGTAACCTCTGTGCAGCATGCCAGTAACATGCTCCCCCCTACAGAGACAAGATAAGGTCATTGGTATGTAACCTCTGTGCAGCATGCCAGTAACATGCTCCCCCACAGAGACAAGATAAGGTCATTGGTATGTAACCTCTGTGCAGCATGCCAGTAACATGCTCCCCCACAGAGACAAGATAAGGTCATTGGTATGTAACCTCTGTGCAGCATGCCAGTAACATGCTCCCCCTACAGAGACAAGATAAGGTCATTGGTATGTAACCTCTGTGCAGCATGCCAGTAACATGCTCCCCCTACAGAGACAAGATAAGGTCATTGGTATGTAACCTCTGTGCAGCATGCCAGTAACATGCTCCCCCTACAGAGACAAGATAAGGTCATTGGTATGTAACCTCTGTGCAGCATGCCATTAACCTCCCTATACAGAGACAAGATAAGGTCATTGGTATGTAAACTCTGTGCAGCATGCCAGTAAAATGCTCCCCATATATTAGACAAGATAAGGTCATTGGTATGTAACTCCTCTGTGCACATGCCAGTAAACCTCCCCCTACAGAGACAAGATAAGGTCATTGGTATGTAACCTCTGTGCAGCATGCCAGTAACCTCCCCCTACAGAGACAAGATAAGGTCATTGGTATTAACCTCTGTGCAGCATGCCAGTAACATGCTCCCCCCTACAGAGACAAGATAAGGTCATTGGTATGTAACCTCTGTGCAGCATGCCAGTAACATGCTCCCCCCTACAGAGACAAGATAAGGTCATTGGTATGTAACCTCTGTGCAGCATGCCAGTAACCTCCCCCTACAGAGACAAGATAAGGTCATTGGTATGTAACCTCTATCCAGCATGCCAGTAACATGCTCCCCCTACAGAGACAAGATAAGGCCATTGGTATGTAACTTCTGTGCAGCATCCTCTATCCACATATACTGTATTAACCTCCTCTATCCACACATAGTAACCTCCTCTATCCACATATAGTAACCTCCTCTATCCACATATATTAACCTCCTCTATCCACATATACTGTATTAACCTCCTCTATCCACATATATTAACCTCCTCTATCCACATATATTAACCTCCTCTATCCACATATATTAACCTCCTCTATCCACATATATTAACCTCCTCTATCCACATATACTGTATTAACCTCCTCTATCCACATATATTAACCTCCTCTATCCACATATATTAACCTCCTCTATCCACATATATTAACCTCCTCTATCCACATATATTAACCTCCTCTATCCACATATATTAACCTCCTCTATCCACATATATTAACCTCCTCTATCCACCTATATTAACCTCCTCTATCCACATATATTAACCTCCTCTATCCACATATAGTAACCTCCTCTATCCACCTATATTAACCTCCTCTATCCACATATATTAACCTCCTCTATCCACATATATTAACCTCCTCTATCCACATATATTAACCTCCTCTATCCACATATATTAACCTCCTCTATCCACATATATTAACCTCCTCTATCCACATATATTAACCTCCTCTATCCACATATATTAACCTCCTCTATCCACATATATTAACCTCCTCTATCCACCTATATTAACCTCCTCTATCCACATATATTAACCTCCTCTATCCACATATTAACTGTATTAACCTCCTCTATCCACCTATATTAACCTCCTCTATCCACATATATTAACCTCCTCTATCCACATATATTAACCTCCTCTATCCACCTATATTAACCTCCTCTATCCACATATATTAACCTCCTCTATCCACCTATATTAACCTCCTCTATCCACATATATTAACCTCCTCTATCCACATATAGTAACCTCCTCTATCCACCTATATTAACCTCCTCTATCCACATATATTAACCTCCTCTATCCACATATACTGTATTAACCTCCTCTATCCACATATATTAACCTCCTCTATCCACATATATTAACCTCCTCTATCCACATATATTAACCTCCTCTATCCACATATACTGTATTAACCTCCTCTATCCACATATATTAACCTCCTCTATCCACATATATTAACCTCCTCTATCCACATATATTAACCTCCTCTATCCACATATATTAACCTCCTCTATCCACATATACTGTATTAACCTCCTCTATCCACATATATTAACCTCCTATCCACTCTATCCACATATACTGTATTAACCTCCTCTATCCACCTATATTAACCTCCTCTATCCACATATATTAACCTTCTCTATCCACATATATTAACCTCCTCTATCCACATATATTAACCTCCTCTATCCACATATATTAACCTCCTCTATCCACATATATTAACCTCCTCTATCCACATATATTAACCTCCTCTATCCACATATAGTAACCTCCTCTATCCACCTATATTAACCTCCTCTATCCACATATATTAACCTCCTCTATCCACATATACTGTATTAACCTCCTCTATCCACATATATTAACCTCCTCTATCCACATATATTAACCTCCTCTATCCACATATATTAACCTCCTCTATCCACATATATTAACCTCCTCTATCCACATATATTAACCTCCTCTATCCACATATATTAACCTCCTCTATCCACATATATTAACCTCCTCTATCCACATATATTAACCTCCTCTATCCACATATACTGTATTAACCTCCTCTATCCACATATATTAACCTCCTCTATCCACATATATTAACCTCCTCTATCCACATATATTAACCTCCTCTATCCACATATATTAACCTCCTCTATCCACATATATTAACCTCCTCTATCCACATATATTAACCTCCTCTATCCACATATATTAACCTCCTCTATCCACATATATTAACCTCCTCTATCCACATATATTAACCTCCTCTATCCACATATATTAACCTCCTCTATCCACATATATTAACCTCCTCTATCCACATATATTAACCTCCTCTATCCACATATATTAACCTCCTCTATCCACATATATTAACCTCCTCTATCCACATATATTAACCTCCTCTATCCACATATATTAACCTCCTCTATCCCATATACTGTATTAACCTCCTCTATCCACATATATTAACCTCCTCTATCCACATATATTAACATCCTCTATCCACATATATTAACCTCCTCTATCCACATATACTGTATTAATCTCCTCTATCCACATATATTAACCTCCTCTATCCACATATATTAACCTCCTCTATCCACATATATTAACCTCCTCTATCCACATATATTAACCTCCTCTATCCACATATATTAACCTCCTCTATCCACATATATTAATCTCCTCTATCCACATATATTAACCTCCTCTATCCACATATATTAACCTCCTCTATCCACATATATTAACCTCCTCTATCCACATATATTAACCTCCTCTATCCACATATATTAACCTCCTCTATCCACATATATTAACCTCCTCTATCCACATATATTATCTCCTCTATCCACATATATTAACCTCCTCTATCCACATATATGTATTAACCTCCTCTATCCACATATATTAACCTCCTCTATCCACATATATTAACCTCCTCTATCCACATATATTAACCTCCTCTATCCACATATATTAACCTCCTCTATCCACATATATTAACCTCCTCTATCCACATATATTAACCTCCTCTATCCACATATATTAACCTCCTCTATCCACATATATTAACCTCCTCTATCCACATATAGTAACCTCCTCTATCCACATATATTAACCTCCTCTATCCACATATATTAACCTCCTCTATCCACATATATTAACCTCCTCTATCCACATATAGTAACCTCCTCTATCCACCTATATTAACCTCCTCTATCCACATATATTAACCTCCTCTATCCACATATATTAACCTCCTCTATCCACATATATTAACCTCCTCTATCCACATATATTAACCTCCTCTATCCACATATATTAACCTCCTCTATCCACATATATTAATCTCCTCTATCCACATATATTAACCTCCTCTATCCACATATATTAACCTATTAACCTATATTCTATCCACATATATTAACCTCCTCTATCCACATATATTAACCTCCTCTATCCACATATACTGTATTAACCTCTATCCACATATATTAACCTCCTCTATCCACATATATTAACCTCCTCTATCCACATATATTAACCTATATCCACATATATTAACCTCTATCCACATATATTAACCTCTATCCACATATATTAACCTCTATCCACATATATTAACCTCCTCTATCCACATATATTAACCTCCTCTATCCACATATATTAACCTCCTCTATCCACATATATTAACCTCCTCTATCCACATATATTAACCTCCTCTATCCACATATATTAACCTCCCTCTCCACATATATTAACCTCCTCTATCCACATATATTAATCTCCTCTATCCACATATATTAATCTCCTCTATCCACATATATTAACCTCCTCTATCCACATATATTAACCTCCTCTATCCACATATATTAACCTCCTCTATCCACATATATTAACCTCCTCTATCCACATATAGTAACCTAACCTCTATCCACATATATTAACCTCCTCTATCCACATATAGTAACCCTCCTCTATCCACATATACTAACCTCCTCTATCCACATATGCTAACCTCCTCTATCCACATATATTAACCTATATCCACATATATTAACCTCCTCTATCCACATATATATTAACCTATAACCACATATATTAACCTCCTCTATCCACATATATTAACCCTCCTCTATCCACATATATTAACCTATATCCACATATATTAACCTATATCCACATATATTAACCTCCTCTATCCACATATATTAACCTATAACCACATATATTAACCTCCTCTATCCACATATATTAACCTCCTCTATCCACATATATTAACCTCTATCCACATATATTAACCCTCCTCTATCCACATATATTAACCTCCTCTATCCACATATACTAAGGTTAACCTATAACCACATATATTAACCTCCTCTATCCACATATATTAACCTCCTCTATCCACATATATTAACCTCCTCTATCCACATATATTAACCCTCCTCTATCCACATATATTAACCTCCTCTATCCACATATATTAACCTCCTCTATCCACATATATTAACCTCCTCTATCCACATATATTAACCCTCCTCTATCCACATATATTAACCTCCTCTATCCACATATTAACCTCCTCTATCCACATATATTAACCTATAACCACATATATTAACCTCCTCTATCCACATATATTAACCTATATCCACATATATTAATCTCCTCTATCCACATATATTAACCTCCTCTATCCACATATATTAACCTATAACCACATATATTAACCTCCTCTATCCACATATATTAACCTCCTCAATCCACATATTAACCTCCTCTATCCACATATATTAACCTCCTCTATCCACATATATTAACCTCCTCTATCCACATATATTAACCTATAACCACATATATTAACCTCCTCTATCCACATATATTAACCTATATCCACATATATTAACCTCCTCTATCCACATATATTAACCTCCTCTATCCACATATATTAACCTATACCCACATATATTAACCTATATCCACATATATTAACCTCCTCTATCCACATATAGTAACCCTCCTCTATCCACATATACTAACCTCCTCTATCCACATATGCTAACCTCCTCTATCCACATATATTAACCTATAACCACATATATTAACATCCTCTATCCACATATATTAACCTATATCCACATATATTAACCTCCTCTATCCACATATATTAACCTCCTCTACCCACATATATTAACCTATAACCACATATATTAACCTCTATCCACATATATTAACCTATAACCACATATATTAACCTCCTCTATCCACATATATTAACCTATATCCACATATATTAACCTATATCCACATATATTAACCTATAACCACATATATTAACCTATAACCACATATATTAACCTATATCCACATATATTAACCTCCTCTATCCACATATATTAACCTATATCCACATATATTAACCTCCTCTATCCACATATATTAACCTCCTCTATCCACATATATTAACCTATATCCACATATATTAACCTCCTCTATCCACATATATTAACCTCCTCTATCCACATATATTAACCTATATCCACATATATTAACCTCCTATATCCACATATATTCACCTATATCCACATATATTAAACTCCTCTATCCACATATATTAACCTATATCCACATATATTAACCTCCTATATCCACATATATTAACCTCCTCTATCCACATATATTAACCTCCTCTATCCACATATATTAACCTATATCCACATATATTAACCTCCTCTATCCACATATATTAACCTATAACCACATATATTAACCTCCTCTATCCAGAATGTAAAACCTCCTCTAGAGATATATTAACCTGGGTCTTTAATTTGGAAAGTTAGATGTAGATTACATACAGATGGCTTTTCAATAATTAATCTATACAGAATGCATGCTGCATGGAATGATGGAGAATTATCTCTCATATTTTCTCTCTCCCTATTGCATATTTTCCCTCCCTCCCTCGTCCCTCTCTCCATCCTTTCTCAGACTCAGCTCAGTGCATTAAGCTGCAGCGCTACCTCTATATTAACTCTGCTCCCATATTTTACTCCAGAGAATCACATTGCCTCTCACTGTAAAGACTGATCTCAGCACAGTCCTTAGCTAGGTACAGCAGTGAGAAGCAGAGTATTAAGACTCTATCCATATATTAAGGGCTGTTCTAGCTCAGCATTTTAACAGTGTTATAGCCACCAGACTTAGCATGGGGTTCCAGTCATCATTAGCCTAGTAGAACAGCTGGGATGGTAGATTCCCTCTGGGCTACATGGTTCTGTCCTCTGGGACAGTCTCTTTCCTATACAGCTTACTGACCTGCTTAGATTTGCTTGTATTTCTAGATGATTGATGCACTTTCAGGCTTGTATTAACTGTATAACCACATATATTGCCCGATATCCACATATAGTAACGTGTGTGTGTCATATATTAACTGCTACCAGTTCACAACAGCAAACACACAGGCATCCCAACATATAAGGAGGGAGGCCAGGTATTAACATGACTAATACAACAGCTTTGAATGGATGAAAATACATACACATACACATACAACCACACACATATATTAACCACAACAATATTAAGCTTCTCCCAGTCAAATCCATCATATCAGTGATATTAAGCTTGTCCTCATATACTTAGTGTCTCAGTGGTAACCCATATCGCCAGCCCTTAGGGCACACTCTCACCTCTATCCCCCTGTGCTAACTCACTGCACTAGTCCACATATATTACTGCTCCCTAGGGAGCACATATATTAACAGAACACAGCCAAGGGTCCACCCTGCAGCAAAGTCAGCAAACAGAGAGAGGGAGATGGAGAGATTAGACAAAGATAAAGAGTGAAAGAGAGATGAGGTGGGAGAGAGGAGAGATAACCTGGGTGAGTGAGAAGATTAAGGGGAATAAAGGGATGGAACACTACAAGCACAGATATTAAGATAGACAGATGATTAAGATATCCAGATATTAACCTGGGTAGTGAGAAGATCCACAGGGGAATTAAGGGATGGAGACACATATATTAAGCACAGAGGGAGAGAAGAGAGATGAGGTGGGATATTAAGGAGAGATCCACATATATTGGGTGAGTGAGAAGATGAAGGGGAATATAAGGGATGGATTAACCTATAACCAGATGAGGTGGGATTAACCTGGGTGAGTGAGATAGATTAAGGGGAATAAAGGGATGGAACACTATAATCCACAGAGGGATTAAGAGATAGGCCAGAGGATAGATTAACCTGGGTGAGTGAGAAGATTAAGGGGAATAAAGGGATGGAGACACTACAAGCACAGAGGGAGAGAAGAGAGATGAGGTGGGAGAGAGGAGAGACCTGGGTGAGTGAGAAGATGAAGGGGAATAAAGGGATGGAGACACTACAAGCACAGAGGGAGAGAAGAGATGGTGGCCACATACAAGTAGTGTAAATTAGTGTGTTGTTCAAGAGTACCTGCAAATGTGTGTTTCTGAATGATATTAGCCATAATAATGACTGCAGTAGCTGGCTGTCAGCTCACTGCCTGATTGGGTTTTGCTTTGAAACCCTGAAGGCGGTTCTATTAACCTCTCTAAAGCTGATTGGCCAACTGATGGACACGCTGACAGCCAAAACCAATGAGAGACTGTTAAGCTCCGGATAGCCAATCAGATGGCATTGGTGTCTCTATTGTGATTGACTGATTGATTGACGGGCTGAAAGACAAATACACATACCGATTGATTGACAAATACACATACCGGTAGGAAGAGACGTAGTTTGTCAACTCTGTCCTTCAACATTCATCCCTTTACTTATCTCTTTCCTCACAAACGGTTCCATTCATCCCTTTACTTATCTCTTTCTTCACAATACGGTTCCATTCTATCCCTATATTATCTCTTTCCTCACAATACGGTTCCATTCATCCCTTTATTATCTCTTTCCCACAAACGGTTCCATTCATCCCTTCCTATTAATCTCTTTCCTCACATAACGGTTCCATTCATCCCTTTACTTATCTCTTTCCTCACAAACGGTTCCATTCATCCCTTTACTTATCTCTTTCCTCACAAACGGTTCCATTCATCCCTTTACTTATCTCTTTCCTCACAAACGGTTCCATTCATCCCTTTACTTATCTCTTTCCTCACAAACGGTTCCATTCATCCCTTTACTTATCTCTTTCCTCTATCGGTTCCATTCATCCTTTATTATCTCTTTCCTCATATACGGTTCCATTCATCCCTTTATTTATCTCTTTCCTCACAAACGGTTCCATTCATCCCTTTACTTATCTCTTTCCTCACAAACGGTTCCATTCATCCCTTTATTATCTCTTTCCTCACAATACGGTTCCATTCATCCCTTTACTTATCTCTTTCCTCACAATACGGTTCCATTCATCCCTTTACTTATCTCTTTCCTCATATTAACGGTTCCATTCATCCCTTTACTTATCTCTTTCCTCACAAACGGTTCCATTCATCCCTTTATTATCTCTTTCCTCACATACGGTTCCATTCATCCCTTTATTATCTCTTTCCTCACAAACGGTTCCATTCATCCCTTTACTTATCTCTTTCCTCATAAACGGTTCCATTCTCTACCTTTATTATCTCTCTATAACGGTTCACAATATTAACCGGTTCCATTCATCCCTTTACTTATCTCTTTCCTCACAAACGGTTCCATTCATCCCTTTACTTATCTCTTTCCTCACAATACGGTTCCATTCATCCCTTTACTTATCTCTTTCCTCACAATTACGGTTCCATTCATCCCTTTACTTATCTCTTTCCTCATACATTAACGGTTCCTTCATCCCTTTACTTAATCTCTTTCCTCACATATACGGTTCCATTCATCCCTTTACTTATCTCTTTCCTCACAAACGGTTCCATTCATCCCTTTACTTATCTCTTTCCTCACAATACGGTTCCATTCATCCCTTTACTTATCTCTTTCTCACAATACGGTTCCATTCATCCCATTTATTATCTCTTTCCTCACATTATTAACTCTTTCCTTATCCACATTTACTTATCTCTTTCCTCACAAACGGTTCCATTCATCCCTTTACTTATCTCTTTCCTCACAAACGGTTCCATTCATCCCTTTACTTATCTCTTTTAACGGTTCCATTCATCCCTTTATTATCTCTTTCCTCACAAACGGTTTTCTTATCTCTTTCCTCACAAACGGTTCCATTCATCCCTTTACTTATCTCTTTCCTCACAAACGGTTCCATTCATCCCTTTACTTATCTCTTTCCTCACAATGCGGTTCCATTCATGGAGAATTATCTTTCACAAACGGTTCCTTCATCCCTCTTTCCATTTTCACAAACGGTTCCATTCATCCTTTCTTATCTCTTTCCTCACAAACGGTTCCATTCATCCCTTTACTTATCTCTTTCCTCACAAACGGTTCCATTCATCCCTTTACTTATCTCTTTCCTCACAAACGGTTCCATTCATCCCTTTACTTATCTCTTTCCTGAGAAACGGTTCCATTCATCCCTTTACTTATCTCTTTCCTCACAAACGGTTCCATTCATCCCTTTACTTATCTCTTTCCTCACAAACGGTTCCATTCATCCCTTTACTTATCTCTTTCCTCACAAACGGTTCCATTCATCCCTTTACTTATCTCTTTCCTCTGGGACGGTTCCATTCATCCCTTTACTTATCTCTTTCCTAGATGACTGGTTCCATTCACCCTTTACTTATCTCTTTCCTCACAAACGGTTCCATTCATCCCTTTACTTATCTCTTTCCTCACAAACGGTTCCATTCATCCCTTTACTTATCTCTTTCCTCACAAACGGTTCCATTCATCCCTTTACTTATCTCTTTCCTCAGGAGGGAAACAGGTTCCATTCATCCCTTTACTTATCTCTTTCCTCAGCAAATGGTTCCATTCATCCCTTTACTTATCTCTTTCCTCACAAACGGTTCCATTCATCCCTTTACTTATCTCTTTCCTCACAGTCGGTTCCATTCATCCCACTTATCTCTTTCCTCACAAACGGTTCCATTCAGAGCTTGTCCTTTACTTATCATCCCTTTCTGAGTTCCTCACAAACGGTTCCATTCATCCCTTTACTTATCTCTTTCCTCACACTCACGGTTCCATTCATCCCACTGCACTTATCTCTTCCTAGGGAGCAAACGGTTGACAGAACACATCCCTTTACTTCTCTTTCCTCACAAACGGTTCCATTCATCCCTTTACTTATCTCTTTCCTCACAAAGATAAACGGTTCCATTCATCCCTTTACTTATCTCTTGGAGACACTACAAGCACAGAGAGGGAGAGAGAGAGGGAGAGAAGAGAGACGGGAGAGGTTCCATTCATCCCTTTACTTATCTCTTTCCTAAAACGGTTCCATTCATCCCTTTACTTATCTCTTTCCTCACAAAAGGTTCCATTCATCCCTTTACTTATCTCTTTGTTCACAAGAGTTCCATTCAACTTATCTCTTTCTCACAAATGTTCCATTCATCCCTTTACTTATCTCTTTCCTGCAGTAGCTGGTTCCATTCATCCCTTTACTTATCTCTTTCCTCACAAACGGTTCCATTCATCCCTGATTGGGCAACTGATGGATCTCTTTCCTCAAAACGGTTCCATTCATCCCTGTTACTTATCTCTTTCCTCAGCCAATCAGGTTCCATTCATCTCTATTTGATTCTTTCCTCACAAACGGTTCCATTCATCCGATTGATTGACAAATCTCTTTCCTAGGAAAACGGTTCCATTCATCCCTTTACTTATCTCTTTTCAACATTCATCCCTTTACTTATCTCTTTCCTCACAAACGGTTCCATTCATCCCTTTACTTATCTCTTTCCTTTCTCAAACGGTTCCATTCATCCCTTTACTTATCTCTTTCCTCACAAACGGTTCCATTCATCCCTTTACTTATCTCTTTCCTCACAAACGGTTCCATTCATCCCTTTACTTATCTCTTTCCTCACAAACGGTTCCATTCATCCCTTTACTTATCTCTTTCCTCACAAACGGTTCCATTCATCCCTTTACTTATCTCTTTCCTCACAAACGGTTCCATTCATCCCTTTCTTATCTCTTTCCTCACAAACGGTTCCATTCATCCTTTACTTATCTCTTTCCTCACAAACGGTTCCATTCATCTCTTTCATCCCTTTACTTATCTCTTTCCTCACAAACGGTTCCATTCATCCCTTTACTTATCTCTTTCCTCACAAACGGTTCCATTCATCTCTTTACTTATCTCTTTCCTCACAAACGGTTCCATTCATCTCTTTCCTCACAAACGGTTCCATTCATCTCTTTACTTATCTCTTTCCTCACAAACGGTTCCATTCATCCCTTTACTTATCTCTTTCCTCACAAACGGTTCCATTCATCCCTTTACTTATCTCTTTCCTCACAAACGGTTCCATTCATCTCTTCCCAACATGTATTTTTTCTCCTACCTTCTTTCCAAGTTCACCCTGCTTTCTCCACATTCAATGTTTCACTGTTCACATCTCTCTCTCCTCTATATTTTCCACACCTGTTCTTCCTCTCACTCCATCCCATCTCTCTCTCTCCTCTCTTCCTGGCAGAGCCTCCACTTACAGACACCCACGCCTCATCACTTCTCTTTTTCCCTCCCGCTCTCCTTTCTTCCTCCCGTCCATCAGTGTGTGCATGCATTAGTGGAAGGGGAAGGGTGAATGTGTGAGTGAGTGTGTGTGTGTAATCATAATTTAGCCGTGTGTCCCGTTGGCCTGTGCAGGTCAGTGTGGCCCGGTAGGCTGAAATTAAACGAGGACACGGAGATGAGTGAGTGTGGGCATTATGAGGCTCACACGTTTGTCAGCTGTTGAAATATCAGCCCATATAAATGAATTGCCAGTTGTGGTATACATTTTTGGTCATCTCTGACATGTACACAAGCTGACAGTATATATACTGTAGATTGCATGCCTACCATAAAAAGCTGAATATGATCAATATGCATATTGCTTTTCTAATGCCTGATGTAGACTATTTCTTCAGTTTTGTTTCGTCTGTAAAAGGATACAAACATGTACCATTTGCTGTAATACTGATTAAAGGCGATTGTGTGTCTCTATCAGTCAGACAGAGTGTGTATTGTTGTGTTGGCACTGGAATGTACAGTGGAGTGGACACTTTAATGAATCACTTTAATCTTCCATAAACGCCAAAGAATGTGCCCGTCAATAAATGCTCCATGACCCTATGTCCCATAGAGCCGTTTTCACAGGGACTCAATCATGACTGTCACAATGAGACACACACACACACACACACACACACACACACACACACACACACACACACACACACACACACACACACACACACACACACACACACACACACACACACACACACACACACACACACACACACACACACACACACACACACACACACACACACACACACACACACACACACACACACACACACACAGGGCCACAGAGCCACAGAGCAATCCCACACAACGCTTATTAAATTACTCCCTCAAATCTGTGCGATGCTTTTTATTCTTCCCACTGAAGGCCTTGGGAAGCCCTTCACACCACATCAAGCAACAGGGAGAGGCTGTGAACGACTCCATGCAGAGTCTACACATTTTGTTCCTAAATCCAGCGTTTCCGGCAGAATGCTGAACGTCATATGTCAACCTGAACATGTGAGGTAAAGTTGGTATGAACATGAAGCCTGTAGGGAAATAATCATATTGTTTTGCCTTACAGTTTATTCAGATTAGGGCTCTGATGATATCTCAATCAAACCTAGAAATCAACTAACATGGTTGACTTCAGGAACTGTGTGCCTGAGATTTAACATTTGTGTAGAGGTTTACAAGGAACTGGTTAACAATGATATTTAGTATTCAACTACTACTTTGTACAGGTGTGTATGACTGCTATAGTGTACAGGACTGGTGTGTATGACTGCTATAGTGTACAGGACTGGTGTGTATGACTGCTATAGTGTACAGGACTGGTGTGTATGACTGCTATAGTGTACAGGACTGGTGTGTATGACTGCTATAGTGTACAGGACTGGTGTGTATGACTGCTATAGTGTACAGGACTGGTGTGTATGACTGGTATTGTGTACTGTGTTGGTGTGTATGACTGCTATAGTGTACTGGGTTGGTGTGTATGACTGGTATTGTGTACTGGGTTGGTGTGTATGACTGCTATAGTGTACTGGGTTGGTGTGTATGACTGCTATAGTGTACTGGGTTGGTGTGTATGACTGGTATTGTGTACTGGGTTGGTGTGTATGGAACCATGTTTGTTCATTCAGCTCCCCGGTGGATGGCCCACCCAGTGAAATGGAGAGAATATTGTTGAATGAGATCTTCATGTGGCAGAATAGAGGAGAGAGGCCTAGGGAGAGAGGCTGAAGAAAGGTCTCTACGACGTGCACGGACACAAACGCATGCATGCACACGCGTACACAGACACGTGCACACACACACACAATGGGAGAGCACTCAGAGAATGTGGAGAATGCAGGCTCAAATGGATCCTTGAGAAGAGACCTGGAGTTTGGTGTTTGATCTCCAAGTGATTCAGCCAATGTGACAGACAGGCTAAGATTCCACTCCACATACAATGCTATCAATCCATCCTTTAACCTTTCTCTAGCCAGGTAAGCCATTCAGAACACAGTCTCTTTCACAAAAGGTCTATAGACAAAGGGACCTTTACAGTACTCAACATAGACTCCACTTGAGCCATGTTGAAGAGCAATCAAATGGCAAAGACAATGACAATTGATCTTATCAAAGCTCATCTGATTTAACCAGTGATGGTTGGTCTAATCATTCTCTTAGATATATAGGCGATGTTTGGGGTTTCCGAATGGGTTTAAATTGCATCTTGGAAATAGAAATAAGCAGCAGTAGGATGGCACTAATCCATATACCTGTGCATTTAAAAGGGTGCGCCACAGGGTTCAATCCTGGGACCATTGTAATTCTGCATTTTTGTTAATGATATTTGGGTCACATATTGTACCATTTAATCATGGAATAAACCATATATACAATATGAATATACTGTAATATATGAAACTTGCTGAAATGATTTATAGACATTTTATGAACAAAACATTTAAGGAAATATATTGTAAAACCAAAAGCTCAACCTCCAAGACTTACTGCATTACCTTAACTGGGGGTGCATACGCACCGTTCAGACCCACTGATATACTGCAGGGTTCCCCAACTGGCGGCCCGTGTTTTTTTTATTTGCCCCCAACGTTTTCTGAGCACATAAAATATTAATATTGGACATAAAAGACTGTAAAAACACCAGGAATTCCGCTCCAAGTGATTTTAATTTTGGAAATCTGTTCCCAAGTATTCCCAAGCATGAGAGAAGGGCACGTGATCGTATACAAATGTAAGCAAGGTTGGAGATGATTATGTTTTAGTCAAATATTATATTCTTGTGGTCAATTTGCAGTCTACAAATTATTTGTAATTATGTTCCGGTCCCCTGACCATCCACACTAGAAAAAACTCTGCCCGCGGCTGAATCTAGTTGATGGTCCCTGCTGTATTGTAATAGTGATAACTCAGTTCTACCATAGAAAGCAGGAAATGGACAGATAGAAAGAGAGTGAGACACAGAACAATGCAGACATGATACCGCAGCCTAAACACTTTTCATTTACTGTCACCTCTAACATCATTCCTCTCCTCAGAGTTTCTCATCACTACAGCATTCTCTGTGTTGTTGCCCTTGTTGTCCTCAGGGCATTTTGTTGCTCTATAGGCGGGTGCCCTCGGATTCAAAGTCGATTTGGCTCTGCGTCCAGAGAGATAGAATCAAGACCATCAACCCATTCAGTGGCTACCCCCCCCCCCACACACACAGAAGTAAAGGCACTCACACACAAACACATCGCTATGTCCAGATGATGATGGTGCCATAATGTGCCCTATGGCATCATCATCTCCTTCCAGCCACAAAGGTAATACTGGCAATCCAAAGAGAAAACGTTGGGCCTTTATGCTTTCTTACTCAAACCTCATTCTTGCCATTTGCCACTTTGACACCATCTCTTCTCTCTCCCCCCCTTTCCCCTCTTTTCTCTCTTTCTCTTACACCAAATATGGCCACAATAACTTGATTTTATTTTTCCTTCTCGCTCCAAAGCACAATATTCAACCTTTATCTCTCTTTTGTCCTTTCAATGTCTTTTTTTGTCCTCCCTCCTTTCTCTAAAAAAAAACTTCCAAGGTCAGACAGGACAAACAATGCCAGTGGTGTCTGCTTGAATGGTGGTCGCTATCGGCGACCAGTGCCTGGGTTGCCAAGACAACGCTTTAACCATTAATTTTCAATTAAAACAGACAAAGAGATGACAGCTCGGGGTCTATAGAAGATGTCAAGAATCGGTATTAATATACGACAAGTGAGCATAATTGTGTGTCCATTTCCCTCACATTCATCGAGGCTATCAGTGAAATGTGAAAGAGGTAGATAATTTGGGGGTAGGGGGGAGTGAAACGCAGTCCACTGTTTTCTTCTAACGAAGAGGCGCTTCTAATGTATCTCTCAGAGAAATAGCATTCATCATTACCGTTATTCATATTTTGTCAGAGGTGTTATTATTTTCATGACCATACGATTACACAAATGCTATTTCACTTATGTGTCAAACACTTACTCACACCATCATACGCACACGCACACATGAGTCATTCTGTAGGTCTGATTAGATTTCTACCACACACTGCATTATGATAAGACCTCCAAATCAAGCTAATATGAGTGCTGCTGTGTGACCACTTTGTTTGATAAGGCAGGAGTGACCAATGCCAAACAAACACAAGCAACACAAGGCGAGATAGCACAGCACCTTAGGACCTTGAGGAAAACACAGAGAGAAAAACACAAACAACACAAGGCGAGATAGCACAGCACCTTAGGACCTTGAGGAAAACACAGAGAGAAAAACACAAACAAAAGACTACAGTCCCCAAAATGGGATACACCAGCTGCAGGAGAGAGGCCTAGCAGAGAGGAAATAAAGAGGAGAGATGGGAGTAGAAGGAAAGAAAAGGAAAGAGAGGAAGATATGAAGGGAGAGCGAAGGTAAGGAGTGATGGAGAGATAGTGTTATTAAAGAGATAGTGGTACTATTAGCGAGAGGTAGGTAGGTATAGGTAGGATTAGAAGTCTTGATGTCCTGGGAGACATGTACCCATCTCCAACTCTAGGACCCCTTGTTGCCACCCCGTGGATGGGTGCCCTTAGCACTGCCTGGGTGAATGTTATCAGACCCTCATCGGGTTTCCCCAACCCCCCTACACACACAAACACACACGACATACTCACTACACTCACACTGGGTAGACGTTATCTGAGCCAGTACACACACAGGCACCAGAGTGTCTGTGAGTCTATGTGTGTGTGTATGTTGCCCACAGAGGAAGTCTGTCTGCCCTGGCAGGGTGGGGTGGGGTAACCAGCCGTGTGCCAGTATAGATAAGAGGCAGGGGTGGGGGCCTGATAACCGACGGTAATACAGGACAAACAGAATCAAGTCAGGCAGGCGATTGTTACTCCAGTGTGTGTGAATATGTGTGTCTCTCTCTGTGTCTCTCTCTGTGTCTCTGTCTGTCTGTCTGTCTGTCTGTCTGTCTGTCTGTCTGTCTGTCTGTCTGTCTGTCTGTCTGTCTGTCTGTCTGTCTGTCTGTCTGTCTGTCTGTCTGTCTGTCTGTCTGTCTGTCTGTCTGTCTGTCTGTCTGTCTGTCTGTCTGTCTGTCTGTCTGTCTGTCTGTCTGTCTGTCTGTCTGTCTGTCTGTCTGTCTGTGAGCGTGTGAGTGTGTGTATGTGTGTGTGAGCGTAAGAGGAAGAGGTGGGGACTGTTACTGGGCAGTGTGTAAGAGAAATGGGGCTGGTTTGGAGCCTGTCTGACATTAAAGAGGGGAGGGGTGCTCCTCTGTACTGTGATATTATGTCAGCATAGAAAATAAGAGAAAATGGCATCAGAATAGGAGAGAGAAAACAGCATTGGATTAATGGGTTCATTGCTTTCCAAAATGCATTTTTTTCTTCTGGCAAATCACATCCTTATCTTTCCCATGACCCTATCTCTCTCCTTCCATCATTCTATATTCTTCTCTGTCCTTCCTGACCTCCCTATTTCGCTTGGTGCTGAGCATGTCCCTTAAATCACACAGTCCCTAAACTGCCCCATAAAATATGGCAGTTCTTCTTTCCCCCCTCACATCTCCCTCTTCTCCCTTTCTCCCCTACATTACTGCCTTTAATTAAGGTAATGTCTTTCAGAGCAGGACTAATCGGATCCTCTCGTCTCCTGGCATGGTAAATACACGCTCACGCTAACGCACACACACACACACACACACACACACACACACACACACACACACACACACACACACACACACACACACACACACACACACACACACACACACACACACACACACACATACACACACACACACACACACACACACACACACACACACACACACACACACACACACACACACACACACACACACACACACACACACACACACACACACACACACACACACACACACACACACACACACACACACACACACACACACACACACACACACACAGACCCACTTCTACAGTTTAGTTGAACAGTGGGACCCTCACATCAGCTACTCTAAGATGCTTACAATGTAGGGAGAGAGCAGGAGCGAGAGAGAGCGAGAGGGAGAGAGAGGGAGAGAGAGAGGGAGAGAGAGA
>NC_060190.1:51552610-51572610 GCF_021184085.1 Oncorhynchus gorbuscha
CTGTATGAGGTCACTGGTGCAGCCAGGCAGATCTGAACATGGATAACACATGACACATGGGTGATGTATGGTGTGTGTGAAAGGGGCATGTCTGTGTATGACTGTAGCGTGTTTTCACTGAATTGCGGGTAAACGTGTTTCTGCTCTACAGTGTGAAAAACCCTGTTCATGTCTGTGTGTGTGGTGTGTGTGTATGTGTGTGTGGTGTGTGTGTGTATGTGCCTTGTGTGTGAGTGTGTGTGTATGTTTGTGCATTTGCGAGGGGTGGGGTTTGAAGAGGACGCTTTGCGATACCTTAGGGAAGTGTGTGTGTGTGTGTGTGTGTGTGTGTTTGATGATCTCGCAGGCCCTTAGGAGAGACAGCTGCTTTGATGACTAAAGGAGGCCTTTTCTTTTTTTTATATAATATATTTTGTATTCACAGAAAATGGAAGATGAAACATTAAGACATTGTACATTTGTCCCCTTTATGTCCTCCCCTCGACCTCCCTCACCCCCACCCCAGAATGCCTTCAAACACATTTGAAAAGAAAAGGAAAGTCATAGAGTTCCAAATAAAAAAGTTTTCAAAAATATACCACATAATCTTACCTCAATACAAAGCAAACACACGATAGTCTACCAATTTCAGGTGATTAGGTAATCCTATAGGCCTACAGTGCATTGCAAAAGTATTCATCCCCCTTGGAGTTTTTCCTATTTTGTTGCATTACAACCTGTAATTTAAAAGGATTTTTATTTGGATTTCATGTAATGGACACACACAAAATAGTCCATATTGGTGAAGTGAAAATGAAAAAAAGTATTAAAATAAAATTTAAAAAAAGTCAAATGGAAAAGTGGTTGCGTGCATATGTATTCAACCCCTTTGCTATGAAGCCCCTAAATAAGATCTGGTGCAACCAATTACCTTAAGAAGTCACATAATTAGTTAAATAAAGTCCACCTGTGTGCAATCTAAGTGTCACATGATCTGTTCTGTTCTGAATAGCCCCAGAGTCCACAACATCATTAAGCAAGGGACACCACCAAGCAAGCGGAACCATGAAGACCAAGGAGCTCTCCAAACAGGTCAGGGACAAAGTTGTAGAGAAGTACAGATCAGGATTGTTTTATAAAACAATAACTGAAATTTTGAACATCTCACGGACCACCATTAAATCCATTATTCATAAATGTAAAGAGTATGGCACCACAACAAACAAACCAAGAGAGGGCCACCCACCTAAATTTACAGACCAGGCAATGAGGAAATTAATCAGAGAGGCTACAAAGAGGCCAAAGATAATCCTGAAGGAGCTGCAAGGCTTGGAATATCTGTCCATAGGACCACTTTAAGCCGTACACTCCACAGAGCTGGGCTTTACCGAAGAGTGACCAGAAAAAAGCCATTGCTTAAAGAAAAAAAAAGCAAACACGTTTGGTGTTCACCAAAAGGCATGTGGGAGACTCTCCAAACATCTGGTCAGATTTGACAAAAATGTAGCTTTTTGGGAATCAAGGAAAACACTATGTCTGGGGAAAACCCAATACTTCTCATCACCCCGAGAATACCATCCCCATAGTGAAGCATGGTGGTGGTAGCATCATGCTATGGGGATGTTTTTCATTGGCAGGGACTGGGAAACTGGTCAGAATTGAAGAAATGATGGACGACACTAAATACAGGGAAATCCTTGAGGGAAACCTGTTTCAGTCTTCCAGAGATCTGAGACTGGGACAGAGGTTCATCTTCCAACAGGACAATGACCAGAAGCATACTGCTAAAGCAACACTTGAGTGGTTTAAGGGGAAACATTTAAATGTCTTGGAATGGCTTAGTCAAAGCCCAGACCTCAATCCAATTGAAAATCTGTGGTATGACTTAAAGATTGCTGTACACCAGCGGAACCCACCCAACTTGAATGAGCTGGAGCAGTTTTGCCTTGAAGAATGGGCAAAGAACCCAGTGCCTAGATGTGCCAAGCTTATAGAGACAAACCCCAAGAGACCTGCAGCTGTAATTTCCTAGAAAGAGTACTGAATTTTTTGGGGGGTGAATTGTCAGTTTTCTTGTCATATTTCTTGCTTGTTTCACAAGAAAAAATATTTTGCGTCTTCAAAATGGTAGGCATGTTGTGTAAATCAAATGACCCCCCCCCCAAAACAATAATTTTAATTCCAGGTTGTAAGGCAACAAAATAGAAAAAATGCCAAGGGGGGAATACTTTCGCAAGCCACTGTATACAGCAGTAACCTCAAGGGCTGGGGGTAAGCCCAATAATCCTCATCTGGAGCAAGTGTTTAAAGCAGTTCAAATTAGAAAGGAGGCTTTTTCTAATTCAGTTTGATCTAGTACAGTTTGGTCTCAAACTGGGAGACTGGAGACTAGTTTGAGATGTCCTAGTTTATGATCAAGTCATCGACATACATACAAAATGGTGCCTGGCGTCAACAGTTGCTGAGTGTTAATGGCATTTCCTCTGGCTGTGTGGTCATTAGATTGTCCTCTCCACTAGGAGCCGTCTCTACGGCCCTGTCTCCATCTCTTCATCACATACACTCAGGACCCAGAGATCACACACACACACACACACACACACACACACACACACACACACACACACACACACACACACACACACACACACACACACACACACACACACACACACACACACACACACACACACACACACACCTGATACAGTTATGTCTGAGAATAAGAATATATTAATTTAATTAGAGGAGGATAAGAAAGAGAGAAAGCAGGGGAAGAGTAGGATGCAGAAGGAGAGGAATGAGGGAGTGAACAATCAGAAGATGAAGACAAAAGAAAGGCCACACAGAGGAGGGGAGAGAATCAATCTGTCTTCAAGGAGCTGTTAATAATTATACATTCTACAGCCTTCTCCATCTTCGTTAGTCTTTCATTAATTCATAATACTGAAACAAATTACCTTTGCATGGATGAAAATTACACCTAAATGTGGCGTAGCAGTTTGGCATTTGGTGATTAAATATTCCTGGGAGAGTCAGAGAGTTTGATAGAGCACCGTTTTGTTGATGAAGTCGTGTAACATTGTTCCCTTTGAAATAACAGTGGTCTCAAATCCTACGTGTTCACATTAGTGACAGGGGGAACATCGATGAACGTGGAGAGCATCAATAGACAGGGGAAAGAGAAGAGGGGGATTTGGGCACTGTCTTGTACACACACACAAACACACATTCACGCATGCGCACAGAATAGATACAAAAAAAATTGGGAGCTCGAAATTGATTGATTGGTTGAATAAATTACCACAAATAACTGTCAGCGGCAGCATTCCATACACTGCAGTCACTCCACACTGCAGTCACTCCACACTGCAGTCACTCCACACTGCAGTCACTCCACACATAAGGAGAGTATGCCTGCTATCTGTCAAAAGTGTTTATTATAAAGGTTTCGATATTTAAACACCTTTTTTGATTGATTTGATAAACCCCTTTCATTGTCCGTCTATTTCCCTCCAATAGTGGTTCGTTCTCTTGTATCCACTTTGTTCTTCATTGCACGCATCTTGGACTGAATAAAAAAGGCTCTCTCTGAATCTGTCTTAAGTCATGAGGTAATGACAGATACAGTTCCATCCAGTCCAAATGCTTCTCTTTATCACACCACTGTACCTGTGTGGAACAAAGCACCTGAACTCTCTCCACACAATAGACGATATTCAAAGTAACAGATTCAATAAGACTTGTTCCTGGCTACAATACAATCAGGATACGTCAGAGGCAGAGGGAGAGAGCTGAGCTCTGAACGATAACACAGGAGAGAATGGGCTGGTCTGAATCCCTTTCTTCTCCCTCTCCGTCTGTGTATAGATTATAGATGATATAGAAGCACATAGCTGTGCTCCAATGTGTTTGTCGGAGCCACTCTGTATCTGGTCCTCTTTGAGTCTTAACCAAAGCAAGAGAAACACAACACCTTCCAAGTAAGTTACTGACTGACTCAATCTCCCTTTGTGTGTTTGTGTGTGGCTTGTTAAGATCTATTCCCCTCCAGACTACAGCTGTCCTCTCTGCTCCATTGTGAGGTGAGTGATAGAGCTATAGAGTTATAGTCAGAGTTATATACAGGCGGCAGCTCAGAGAGAAGAGTGTTAGACTCCCCTCCAAAACCCCTGTGGCAATGTATCCATTATCACACACACACACAGAGGAAACACGCTTGCGTGCATACACGAAGCACACCCAGTGAAGGAGTTGTATTGGTGCAGCAAGGCTTCCAGGCCTGTTGATGAAACAAGAGCGGAGGATGTAGAGCTGAAGGTGAGCTGAGACGTTCTTCTGTTGTTTGCTCCTGTTTACATACATTACACAGGCACCACTCCTCGGCTGTAAAAGGAACAGCCGTGTCAACTATCCCTGAACACATATCTCTCTCTATCTCTCTCTCCGTTTTTAGCTACCCTAATGGGCTTACTCTCTCTCTCTAACCCTCTCTCTTTCTCTCTCTCTTCCTCTCTCGGTCTCCATCCTCTCCTGGTGCTCAGCCTCTCTAATGGGCCGCCTCTCAGAATGATGAGAAGCCATATTTTTGGAGTCACCTCAGATCACACAGCACACTGTGTCAGGAGAACATGAAGATGGTAGGAATAAACATCTCACAACTACCCAACAGATTATCACACAAGCTGTGTGTGTGTGTGTGTGTGTGTGTGTGTGTGTGTGTGTGTGTGTGTGTGTGTGTGTGTGTGTGTGTGTGTGTGTGTGTGTGTGTGTGTGTGTGTGTGTGTGTGTGTGTGTGTGTGTGTGTGTGTGTGTGTGTGTGTGTGTGTGTGTGTGTGTGTGTGTGTGTGTGTGTGTGTGTGTGTGTGTGTGTGTGTGTGTGTGTGTGACAGGTATTATACCAGTGTGGAAGGTATTGTTACTTTCTCAAAAGGAACATGCCACACATAGGGGTTACACACTAATAAACACAGACATGAATACAACCATCCGCTTTGCTACAGAGAGTGTGAGAGAGAGAGGGAAGAGAGAGAAGAGAGAGAGAGAGGAAGAGAAAGAGATGTATAAACTGTCAACACTGTCACAGAAAATGGCCCTCAAATTAAGCGGAGCGCGCAGTGGTACAAGGGACTCTGGGAAATTGCCTTTTATCACTTCCCAAACAAAGGGCTGTCTGACAGCCTTGAGCCCGATAACACACACACACACACACACACACACACACACACACACACACACACACACACACACACACACACACACACACACACACACACACACACACACACACACACACACACACACACACACACACACACACACACACACACACACACACACACACACACACACACACACACACACACACACACACACACACACACACACACACACACACACATCTGACAGTGTTGCGCTCGATAACTCCGCCAGCTGCTATTTACATTATTATTATTCTATCAAGCCAACTCGCTCTCTGTCTCTCTGTCTCTCTCTGTCTCTCTGTCTCTCTCTCTCTCTCTCTCTCTCTCTCTCTCTCTCTCTCTCTCTCTCTCTCTCTCTCTCTCTCTCTCTCTCTCTCTCTCGCTCTTCTCCACTGACTTTTACTATCCCTGGAAGCCGCGTGCTTTCATGTGGTTAACATCATGAAAAGTAACCTCTCCTCTCCTCTCCTCTCCTCTCCTCTCCTCTCCTCTCCTCTCCTCTCCTCTCCTCTCCTCTCCTCTCCTCTCCTCTCCTCTCCTCTCCTCTCCTCTCCCTCTCTCTCTCTCTCTCTCTCTCTCTCTCTCTCTCTCTCTCTCTCTCTCTCTCTCTCTCTCTCTCTCTCTCTCTCTCCTCTTCTCCCCCAAGGCTTGTTCCTCCCCTCTTTAATGGGTCTAAGCGCTGTAAGCTGGCTGTGAGCAAAGGAGACTCTTACACACGGATCCGCTAGGCTTATCTCTGCCTGTTTATCATGGTTATTATTATTAATGTTCTCTCTCTCAGAGAACAGTAGAAGGAGGAGGGGTGGCAGGCGGTTAGAGCTTTCCTGTGATGTGATGCTTGTTAAATAAACTGGCTATTTACCACCATGACAGACAGATTATTTACAAACACACACCATTACACATGCCTTCCCGCCTGCCGTCTCTAGTTCTCTCTCTTCATCTCTGTCCGGGGACAGAATTTCACCCTCTTCTATTTTCCATAATAGATGGATTGAGGAGGGACAGTTTAGTGTTTGTTTGTAAAATAATATAATATAATAATAATAATATTGTTGTGTCTGCCTGACATGGTACTGTGGAGAGTAATCTCATAGGTTTTATATTTGGTTTTATGCTCTTCTTAGGCCGTGTCTAGACTTGACAGTTCATGCAGCTTTAGTATTCTGATCATAGTGTTCTGTTCATGGAATTGTGTTGCGTTCGAGGCCACTTAAGACCAAGGCTGGAGCAAATCGAGTCCGAGTCAAGACCAAGACTGGAGGGGGGAGTGATGACTGAGACTGGGAGGGGGAGTGATTACCGAGACTGGGAGGGGGGAGTGATAACCGAGACTGGGAGGGGGAGTGATAACCGAGACTGGGAGGGGGAGTGATGACTGAGACTGGGAGGGGGAGTGATGACCGAGACTGGGAAGGGGGTGATAACCGAGACTGGGAGGGGGAGTGATAACCGAGACTGGGAGGTGGGGAGTGATAACCGAGACTGGGAGGGGGAGTGATAACCGAGACTGGGAGGTGGGGAGTGATAACCGAGACTGGGAGGGGGGAGTGATGACTGAGACTGGGAGGGGGAGTGATGACCGAGACTGGGAGGGGGAGTGATAACCGAGACTGGGAGGGGGAGTGATAACCAAGACTGGGAGGGGGGGGAGTGATGACTGAGACTGGGAGGGGGAGTGATGACTGAGACTGGGAGGGAGTGAGTGATAGCCGAGACTGAGAGGGGGGAGTGATGACTGAGACTGGGAGGGGGAGTGATGACCGAGACTGGGAGGGGGGAGTGATGACTGAGACTGGGAGGGGGAGTGATAACCGAGACTGGGAGGGGGGAGTGATGACATAGACTGGGAGGGGGAGTGATGACCGAGACTGGGAGGGGGTCGAGTGATGACTGAGACTGGGAGGGGGAGTGATGACCAAGACTGGGAGGGGGAGTGATAACTGAGACTGGGAGGGTGGGAGTGATGACCGAGACTGGGAGGGGGAGTGATGACCGAGACTGGGAGGGGGGAGTGATGACCGAGACTAGGAGGGGGGAGTGATGACCGAGACTGGAAGGGGGAGTGATGACCGAGACTGGGAGGGGGAGTGATGACTGAAACTGGGAGAGGGGAGTGATGACTGACACTGGGAAGGGGGAGTGATGACCGAGACTGGGAGGGGGAGAGTGATGACCGAGACTGGGAGGGGGAGTGATGACCAAGACTGGGAGGGGGAGTGATAACCGAGACTGGGACGGGGGGAGTGATGACCAAGTCAGGGAGGGGGGAGTGATGACCGACACTGGGAGGGGGAGTGATGACCGAGACTGGGAGGGGGGAGTGATGACCGAGACTGGGAGGGGGGAGTGATGACCAAGACTGGGAGGGGGAGTGATAACCGAGACTGGGAGGGGGAGTGATGACCAAGACTGGGAGGGGGAAGTGATGACCGAGACTGGAAGGGGGGAGTGATGACCGAGACTGGGAGGGGGAGTGATGACCGAGACTGGGAGGGGGAGTGATGACCAAGACTGGGAGGGGGAGTGATAACCGAGACTGGGAGGGGGGAGTGATGACCAAGACTGGGAGGGGGAAGTGATGACCGAGACTGGAAGGGGGGAGTGATGACCAAGACTGGGAGGGGGAGTGATGACCGAGACTGGGAGGGGGGAGTGATGACCAAGACTGGAGGGGGAGTGATGACCAAGACAGGGAGGGGGAGTGATGACCGAGACTGGGAGGGGGAGTGATGACCGAGACTGGGAGAGGGGGAGTGATGACCAAGACTGGAGGGGGAGTGATGACCGAGACTGGGAGGGGGAGTGATGACCAAGACTGGGAGGGGGGAGTGATGACCGAGACTGGGGGGGGAGTGATGACCGAGACTGGGAGGGGGGAGTGATGACCGAGACTGGGAGGGGGGAGTGATGACCGAGACTGGGAGGGGGAGTGATGACCGAGACTGGGAGGGGGAGTGATGACCGAGACTGGGAGGGGGGAGTGATGACCGAGACTGGGAGGGGGGAGTGATGACCGACACTGGGAGGGGGGAGTGATGACCGAGACTGGGAGGGGGGAGTGGTGACCGAGACTCGGAGGGGGAGTGATGACCGAGACTGGGAGGGGGAGTGATAACCGAGACTGGGAGGGGGATTGATGACCAAGACTGGGAGGGGGAGTGATGACCGAGGCTGGGAGGGGGAGTGATGAACGAGACTGGGAGGGGGAGTGATAACCGAGACTGGAAGGGGGAGTGATAACCGAGACTGGAAGGGGGAGTGATGACCAAGACTGGAAGGGGGAGTGATAACTGAGACTGGGAGGGGGAATGATGACCGAGACTGGGAGGGGGAGTGATGACCGACACTGGGGGGGGAGTGATGACCGAGACTGGGGAGGGGGGAGTGATAACCGAGACTGGAAGGGGGAGTGATGACCGAGACTGGGAGGGGAGGATGACCGAGACTGGGAGGGGGAGTGATGACCGAGACTGGGAGGGGGAGTGATGACCGAGACTGGGAGGGGGAGTGATGACCGAGACTGGGAGGGGGGAGTGATGACCGAGACTGGGAGGGGGAGTGATGACCGAGACTGGGAGGGGGAGTGATGACCGAAACTGGGAGGGGGGAGTGATGACCGAGACTGGGAGGGGGAGTGATAACCGAGACTGGAAGGGGGAGTGATGACCGAGACTGGGAGGGGGGAGTGATGACCGAGACTGGGAGGGGGAGTGATGACCGAGACTGGGAGGGGGAGTGATGACCGAGACTGGGAGGGGGGAGTGATGACCGATGACCGAGACTGGGAGGGGGAGTGATGACCGAGACTGGGAGGGGGAGTGATGACCGAGACTGGGAGGGGGAGTGATGACCGAAACTGGGAGGGGGGAGTGATGACCGAGACTGGGAGGGGGAGTGATGACCGAGACTGGGAGGGGGGGATTGATGACCGGAACTGGGAGGGGGACAAGACCACGATTGTAATTTTGTTAAATCACCCCCATAATAAGAGTTCAAAATGTCCATTATTTCTGGGTTCATAGTTCAGAACAACATGCATGCTGAGGGAAAATAGAGCCACTCTACAAACTATTAATAACCCAAATACAGTGGGGAACAATGGGCCTTATACTCCTTCAGAGATTTCTAAAATAATTATTATAACAATATAATAATGATAATTATATTATTGTTTTCAATAATGTTCTGATTTAATCTCTTCAGTTTTTGTTGGAAAGGAAATGGTTAACACAGATTTTTCTTTGGTGGTCTCTGTGGAGATAAATCTAACTAGCTAAGTCAGCCATTGGCTAGGCCATCAGAAGCTCGAGCAACATGTTGGAGTGACAATGGAATCAACCAATCACATTTTGATTTAATGAGTGGGACCGTTTTTACAAAAACTTATGGAAACTTCTGCCTTCCTGAAGGGCAACAGGTCACTGCGCAATAGCGAGAAGTATTTTCCCACGGTCTAACTAGCTAGCTTTTGTTGTCGGCTAGTTTGCAGCGGCTGCAGAGGATGTTGTTGCTCATTTGTTAGCTTCTCCTTTTCCTCATCAAGGGGGTTGAGCTCTGGTGTCCCCTTCACCCCGCCCGTGGCACAAACACCTTGTCTGTGTAAGGCCATGCGCCTTTTGGCCACCACTTTTATGTCGGACCACGTCTTTTTATTTCTGAGAGGGTCCGACCTTCTGAGCCAGCAGCATTCACAGCGTCTGCCACATGCTGCCACTCTAATGCCTTTTTGGCATTTGTAACACCCACACGGTGTAACACCCACACGGTGTAACACCCACACGGTGTAACACCCACACTGTGTAACACCCACACTGTGTAACACCCACACTGTGTAACACCCACACGGTGTAACACCCACACGGTGTAACACCCACACTGTGTAACACCCACACTGTGTAACACCCACACTGTGTAACACCCACACGGTGTAACACCCACACTGTGTAACACCCACACGGTGTAACACCCACACGGTGTAACACCCACACTGTGTAACACCCACACTGTGTAACACCCACACTGTGTCCACCAAACAATATGTTTTGTATTGCGTCAACCTCCCCTACAAGAACTTCCATTTCACCTTTCTGTGGGGATATGCTGTCATTGTCGTCATGCAGTCAGTATGGATGAATATTAATTAGGGGTGTTTCACTGACTATTTATAGGCAACTATGGGCGTTAATAGGGTGGAACAAAAAGCTGGCTCACGTGCTCCAAATGTCGAGTTGATTGTGATTTCTAAAGGGAAACCGGCATGGAACGTGCGTGCGCACTGTGTGTCTGTGTTCCGTCCGTACGCCACCTTTTGATATGAATCCTCCACACAGTTGTATAAATGAGGCCCCTGGTGTTATTATTGCAGTGCGCTTGCTGTTGTTAGCCATCTATTTAAAAATAACTTATGTGAAACATTTTTATATTTAATGAAGTGGAACTGGCAGCATTTCAGCAACATTAAATCTAATTCAAATCTGTTTATATACACCCCCAGGAAGAATATAACACTTTTTAAAAACATTTCTGACAAGTGACCACTTAGATATGGTCATTTTCACATTTTCACAAATTATTTGACTGTTTGGAAATTACGTATACTAAGATATTTGTGAAAATTCTATAACAATATAGAGTGGGAAAGTGAGAGTGGGAAAGCGGCAGTGCTTTTGGACAATTAATAGACACTGCAGTAAATAAAACCGAATAAAAACATCTGTCTACACACACTGGTGCGCTATAACCAACTGGAGCTACAGTAAACCTTTATACAAACAAGCCATTTGCCACTGGGCCTTCCATCATTCACTTTGAACTGGACTGTGTGTTTACATGCAGTAGCAACAGCCTGACTTTAGACCATTACAATGCATTTGCCAAAAGACACAATTCTACTGAATGGATTTCTCTAAATACGTAAATAGCACAGGAGTCGTCTTGCATTTGGGAGGTTTATACAGTCCTGTTGATCAAATAACCATGAAAAGGTAGGCTCTCTCTCCATCAGTTATGCACATCAACAACAACAAGATCAACAGCAAATGCTAGCCATAGTAAAATTAGCTCAAATCTAACGAAGGATCATTAGATAAACCTTCTAACTTTTTCAGCTAGTTGGCTGTCAACATTGATGGGGAATTATAACCTCTGCAGTTTGCCTACCAATGCATGCTTGTCTTAACCAAGCACCCAAGCTAACTGGCTAAAGTTGGCTAGCTTGCTAGCTAGCTACAAGTTTGCTACACAAATGAGAGAACACCTCACTCTGACCATTTTACTCGCTGCAGCGAGCTGGTTTGTGAAAACATGCATCTAGGTGAGAGGTGTAGGAGTCAGGCGCATGAGAGCAGGGATGTCTGAGAAGCGTGTTTTAATCAGACCGTCCACCGACACAAAAATGGCACCCTCGAAAATACAAACTAAGCTCTCGATACTGAGAACTTGTGCAAATGCACGGAGAAACAAACACAGTTCCGACACAGAAATGAACGCAAATGAAACCAGGTGTGATGAAGAATCACAGACAAAACAAATAGAAAAGGAAGAATTAATCCATGCTTTTGTCACTTCTAGGTTAGACTACTGCAATGCTCTACTTTCCGGCTACCCGGATAAAGCACTAAATAAAATTCAGTTAGTGCTAAATACGGCTGCTAGAATCCTGACTAGAACCAACAAATTTGATTATATTACTCCAGTGCTAGCCTCCCTACACTGGCTTCCTGTCAAGGCAAGGGCTGATTTCAAGGTTTTACTGCTAACCTACAAAGCATTACTATCTCTCTGATTTGGTCCTGCCGTACATACCTACACGTACGCTATGGTCACAAGACACAGGCCTCCTAATTGTCCCTAGAATTTCTAAGCAAACAGCTGGAGGCAGGGCTTTCTCCTATAGAACTCCATTTTTATGGAATGGTCTGCCTACCCATGTAAGAGACGCAAACTCGGTCTCAACCTTTAAGTATTTACTGAAGACTCATCTCTTCAGTGGGTTATATGATTGAGTGTAGTCTGGCCCAGGAGTGGGAAGGTGAACGGAAAGGCTCTGGAGCAACGAACTGCCCTTGCTGTCTCTGCCTGGCCGGTTCCCTTCTTTCCACTGGGATTCTCTGCCTCTAACCCTATTACAGGGGCTGAGTCACTGGCTTACTGGGGCTCTTTCATACCGTCCCTGGGAGGGGTGCGTCACTTGAGTGGGTTGAGTCACTGATGTGATCTTCCTGTCTGGGTTGGTGCCCCCCCCCCTTGGGTTGTGCCGTGGCAGAGATCTTTGTGGGCTATACTCGGCCTTGTCTCAGGATGGTAAGTTGGTGGTTGAAGATATCCCTCTAGTGGTGTGGGGGCTGTGCTTTGGCAAAGTGGGTGGGGTTATATCCTTCCTGTTTGGCCCTGTCTGGGGGTGTCTTCGGATGGGTCCACAGTGTCTCCTGACCCCTCCTGTCTCAGCCTCCAGTATTTATGCTGCAGTAGTTTATGTGTCGGGGGGCTGGGGTCAGTTTGTTATATCCGGAGTACTTCTCCTGTCCTATTCGGTGTCCTGTGTGAATTTAAGTGTGCTCTCTCTAATTCTCTCTTTCTCTCTTTCTTTCTCTCTCTCGGACGACCTGAGCCCTAGGACCATGCCTTAGGACTACCTGACATGATGACTCCTTGCTGTCCCCAGTACACCTGGCCGTGCTGCTGCTCCAGTTTCAACTGTTCTGCCTTATTATTATAGGACCATGCTGGTCATTTATGAACATTTGAACATCTTGGCCATGTTCTGTTATAATCTCCAAGAGGACTGGCCACCCCACATATCCTGGTTCCTCTCTAGGCTTCTTCCTAGATTTTGGCCTTTCTAGGGAGTTTTTCCTAGCCACCGTGCTTCTACACCTGCATTGCTTGCGGTTTGGGGTTTTAGGCTGGGTTTCTGTACAGCACTTTGAGATATCAGCTGATGTACGAAGGGCTACATAAATACATTTGATTTGATTTGATTTGGATCGGATCGCCCGAACAGTCAGAGGAGTTACCTTCGGTAGAAGTCATGACAGTACCCCCTCTGACGCGCGGCTCCTGCCTCGAGGACGACCCAAGGACGAGGCGCAAGGCGATCCGGATGGAGGCGGTGATACTCCCTTAGCATAGGTGGATCCAGTACGTCCTCCACCGGTACCCAGCATCTCTCCTCCGGACCGTACCCCTCCCAATCCACGAGGTACTGAAGGCTCCCCACCCGATACCTCAATTCCAGTATGGACCGAACTGCATACGCCGGCGGAGGGACCTCCGGCACCTCAGCTTCTTGAAGCGGACCAGCCACCACTGGCCTGAGGAGAGACACATGAAACGAGGGGTTTATACGGTAATAAGGGGGGAAGCTGTAACCTATAACACACCTTGTTTATTCTCCTCAGGACTTTAAACGGCCCCACAAACTGCGGACCCAGCTTCCGGCAGGCGGAGGGACAGGTTTCAGGTCAAAAGCCAGACCCGGTCCACTGGTGCGAACACCGGGGCCTCGCTGCGGTGGCGGTCAGCACTTACCTTCTGCCGCCCTTCGGCCCATCCGTGGGCATGCCTCCCAGGTCTCCCTTGAGCGTCTCACCCAATCGTCCACCACAGGAGCCTCGGTCTAGCTCTGATGCCATGGTACCAGAACCGGCTGATAGCCTAACACACATTGGAAGGGTGACAGGTCCATGGAGGAGTGGCAGAGCGAGTTCTGGGCCATCTCTGCCAAGGGGATATACTTCGCCCACTCCCCTGGCCGGTCCTGGCAAATCGACTGCAGAATCCTACCCACATCCTGGTTCACTCTCTCCACCTGCCCATTACTCTCGGGGTGAAAACCAGAGGTAAGGCTGACCGAGACCCCCAAACATTCCATGAACGCTTTCCACACCCTGGACGTGAACTGGGGACCCTGATCAGAAACAGTAACGGAAGACGTGAGTAGCCTCCGCAGTCTGTAGGGCCGTAGGGAGACCGGGCAAAGGGAGGAGACGACAGGACTTAGAAAACCGATCCACAACGACCAGGATTGTGGTGTTGCCCTGTGACGGTGGCAGATCGGTCAGGAAGTCAACCGACAGGTGTGACCAAGGCCGCTGTGGAACGGGAAAGGGTTGTAACTTCCCTCTGGGCAGGTGCCTAGGAGCCTTGCACTGAGCGCACACCGAGCAGGAGGCCACATAAACCCTCACGTCCTTGGCTAGTGTGGACCACCAGTACTTCCCACTAAGACATCGCACCATCCTACCGATCCCTGTTTGACCAGAGGAGGGGGACGTGTGAGCCCACCAAATCAGCCTGTCTCTAACCTCCAGCGGAACATACACCCGTCCAGCTGGACACTGTGGTGGAGTAGGCTCAACACGCAATGCTTCCTCGATGTCTGCATCCACCTCCCACCTCACAGGTGCCACCAGACAAGAAGCCGGAAGGATGGGCGCAAGATCGATGGCCCCCTCCTCCGTATCATATAGTCTGGACAGTGCGTCTGCCTTAGTGTTCTGGGAGCCTGGTCTATAGGAGATGGTAAACCTAAATCGGGGGAAAAACATGGCCCACCTTGCTTGACCAGGGTTCAGTCTCATGCCCTCCGGTAGTCATTGGCAAACCCTAAGAACCGCTGCACCTCCTTTACCGTGGTTGGAGTCGGCCAATTACGCACGGCTGCAATGCGGTCACACTCCATCACCAACCCTGATGTGGAAATGCGATACCCAAGGAAGGAGACGGCCTGTTGGAAGAACAAGCATTTCTCAGCCTTGATGTACAGGTCATGCTCCAACAGTTGCCCAAGTACCTTGCGCACCAGAGACACATGCGAGTAGTGGAATAGACCAGAATATCATCAATATTAGCCACCATCCCCTGCCCGTGCAGGTCCCTGAGAATATCTTCTACAAAAGATTGGAAGACTGCTGGAGCATTCTACAACCCGTACGGCATGATGAGGTACTCATAATGGCCGGATGTGGTACTAAACGCTGTCTTCCACTCATCTCCCTCCGGATACGCACCAAGTTATATGAACTCCAGAGATCCAGTTTTGTGAAAAAAGCGTGCTCCGTGAAATGACTCAATCGCCATGACAATGAGAGGTAGTGGAGAACTATACCCCACCATGGTGGAATTTAGACCTTTATAGTCAATTCACAGACGCAGCCCTCCCTCCTTTTTCTTCACAAAACAGAAACTCGAGGAGGTAGGCCGAATGTGCCCCTGTCCCAGAGATTCAGATATGTATGTCTCCATAGCCACTGTCTCCTCCTGTGACAGGGGATACACATGACTCCTGGGAAGTACAGCGCCTACCAGGAGATTTATTGCACAATCCCCTCATCGATGAGGTGGTAATTGGGTCGCCCTCTTTTTACAGAAGGCGATATCCAAATCGACATATTTTGAGGGAAAGCTCACGGTGGAGAATTGGTCTGGACTCTCCACAGTAGTAGCACCGATGGAAACTCCTACACACCTGCCTGAGCATTCCTCTGACCACCCCTTTAGAGCCATCCGTTGCCACGAAATCCTGGGGTTGTGACAGGCCAACCAGAGGAGAGACTAATTCTCTCCTCATGACCCTCCTGCGTAACCATGCCCAGTGGAGCCGTGGCCTCCCTAACTAGCCCTGACCCGAATGGTCGGCTATCTAAGGTGTGCACTGGGAAGGGTTTGTCAAGCTGAGCAAGGGGGATCCCTAACCTATGTGCTAAACAGCGGTCAAAAAATTCCCCGCCACGCCTGAATCTACTATCAATATATACATGTGACCAGCAGGGGGCTCTGGGTGAGCCTGGTGCCGACTCACCTGAGGTGTCCGAGCAGTGCTCGGCCTGGCGTCTCGACTCCCTGGAGGACCCCCCCAGCACCAGTCAGCAGTGTCCCCTCTGCGACCACAGCTGGCAAAGGAAAGGCCCCCTCCTCCTGTCGCCCTCGCTGCAGCCCCTCCTAGCTCCATGGGCGTTGGAGTGGAGGAGCTGGGGGATGGAACTGACAGAACCCGATCTGGACGTCCGTGGGTCAACAGCAAGTTGTCCTACTGAATGGACATGTCAGTCAGCTGGTCCAAGGAGAGGGTGGTGTCTCTACAGGCCAGCTCCCTACGGACGTCCTCTCACAAACTGCACCTATAGTGATCGATCAAGGCCCTGTCGTTCCATCCCGCGCCAGTGGCCGAGGTCCGGAACAAAGTCCTGAGCAATCCTCTTCTTCTGCCTCAGATGGAACAGCCATTCACCCGTCGCTTGGCCCTCAGGTGGGTGATCGAACATGGCCCAAAATCAGTGGGTGAACTCTGAGTAGTGGTCCTTCGCAGAGTCAGGATTGTTCCATACCGCGTTGGCCCACTCCAGGGCTTTACCTGAGAGGCAGGAGACGAGGGCGTTCACGCTCTCACCTCCCGAAGGAGCCGAACGAACGGTCGCCCGGCCGCAGTCCCATTGTACTCCCTCGGGAGTGCGAGTCGAATCCCACTGTGCCCAGGCAATGAAGGAGAGGGTGGTGGTACTGGTTGGGGTGTGGCTGATGGAGGTGTGGGAAGGCCACCTCTCTCCCATCTTTTCATCGGCGCCATCACCTGATCCATGGCGGTCCCCAGCCGGTGTAACACTGGGAGTGCGTCCGCTCCTGCTGACTCCATAGATGTGATGCGGGATTCTGTGATAACATGCATCTAGTTGAGAGGTGTAGGTGTCAGGCACAGGAGAGCAGGGATGTCTGAGAAACGTGTTTTAATCAGACAGTCCACCGACACAAAAATGGCACTGTTGAAAATACACTACACGACACTCAAATACATGTGCGTAACCGTGAAAACAACAAACTGTAAATACAATCGAGCACAATACACAAAAGTCTAATCCTGCACAAACTAAGGCAGGAAACAGGTTACCCTTTATACACACAGAAATTAACGCAAATGAAACCAGGTGTGAAAAAGAATCACAGACAAAACAAACAGAAAAGGAAAAAGGGATCAGGTGGTGGCTAGTAAACCGGCATCGCCGACCGCTCTGCACTGCCGAACAGGGAGAGAAGGTGAGAGGAGTTACCTTTGGTAGAAGTCGTGACATGGTTAGTCTGTTTACATGTTACCTAGAGCGTTCTTGGCTAACTATGACTTTTTTCACACTCAGACAGAGCGCTCTGAAGTTGGAGTAGATAACCAAACTGAATTTGCGAAAGCAAGAGATACAGTATAAAGGCTGTTAAGATATTCATGTTTCAAGGAATGTGTGTATATATTTGGCCTGGCGAAGCGGTTTTATGTGGAAGCTGGTAATTATGAGTTATTTACTCCAATGGTCTCGGGAAGAAATTACACTGACCGAGACCGAGTCAAGACGAAGTACAAATGTATCTGACACCAAGACAAGACCGAGACACTCAATATGTGGTCTCGAGACCGGCCTCGAGAACTACAACTCTGGTCATGCACCTACACCTACATTTAAATGTCTTGGACATGTCCGGATTCCCCACTCCCACACTATATTCAAATGCCAGTATGCATTCTACAAATGGTGGAATAGGCGAAATATGATAACACAACAACAACTGATGGTAGTAGCTAACTACTGTAGCTAATTAGCCGGCCAACCTCTGTAGCTAGCAAGCAATGACGTCGCCCACTGTATGCACTTTGTGTAGCCTGATTGGGGTCAGAATGAGGAGAAATCCGCACATAATGCATCCATGGCCAACTTCTGAAGTGGTCAGACAGATCTGAAAACAATCAGACCACAAAGCGACTTTTGTGCATCTAGACCCATCTTTTCAATGCCACCTTTATTTTCTGACAGCAGACACAACCATAATTCCTAATAAATGTAAAACATGGGACACTAACCTTAAGGATTAAGTGTTGCTCGATGCATAGAGGAATACTACACCCCCCCTTAAATCCCCCCTAACACCCCCCCCCCCCCCCCCACACACACACACACACAACTACACACATTTGTTGTGATAGAGATGGAAACACTCCAGAAAACTCTAAAGCCAGAGATTGTTGCTGAGAGTTAAACCAGGCTGCACACAACTTCTCCAAAGAGGATTTTAAAGGCAAATACTTAACAGCACTCTTAGTAAGTCCTTTTATATGTGTGGAAAATAAGAAATAAGACACACACACACAGTGGTATCTGTGGGATTGTGTTAATCTGTCTCTCCAGTGTGATAGTGGCCTGCGGATAATGATATGGGGATCTGAGGCTAAGTGGGCAGGTAGATGCTACGGAAGAACAGAGGGAAAGGGAGAGGGAGAGAGATGGGAAGAGAAAGAAAAAAGAGAGAGGGAGAGAAAGAAAGAAAGAAAGAAAGAAAGAAAGAGAGAGAAAAGGACAGAGAGAGGAGGCACAGTGGATAGGGAGCTTACAGGAACAGTGGGGACAGGATAAAAGTTTTCTGCTTTGAAGTAATTTAAGGAATTATTTTCTAATAGAAGTGTGATTAAAAAAGGCACTTGAGATGGTGTAGGAATGTGTGTATGTACTTTACACGCACACTCCGGTTCATTCCAGCATAGGGACCCACCAGGGCACCACCATAAACTCTCTTCCTTTCCTCCTCCATCATTGGAGAGTCAATTATAGCCCTGTTCATCTCAGGCTATCCCCAGCAGAGCTCCTGGTCTACCTCAACTAATGAGGAAAGTATGTAAGTCCATGCTAACATTGTAATTGAAGGTCCATGATACTCCAGCCCCAGCCCTCCCCTCTCAGATTTTGTCCCTCCCTCCTTTCTATCCCCCTCTGGCCCCACAGCCCATACCAGCCCAGCTATGGAGGGGGAAATTGGGGAGTGGATAGGTGGGTGGAGGAGTGTATGGGGGCTTATTAGGCCCTGTTTAATATTAATTCAGGAAGAGGGAGATGGTCCGTTGAGATGTTTCTGTTTGAAGGATCCACCCATGACAATGCCTCCAGTCACACACACAGGCACAGGCACAGGCACAGGCACAGGCACAGGCACAGGCACAGGCACAGGCACAGGCACAGGCACAGGCACAGGCACAGGCACAGGCACAGGCACAGGCACAGGCACAGGCACAGGCACAGGCACAGGCACATGAAGGTTCCAGCGGTAGTGGTGTGATTTTGTTCATGGAGAGAGCACAATACAGCCTCAAGGGCCTCTTCTTGACATTGGAGAGATAGAGAGAGGGAGGAGGGATGGAGAGTTAGGGGGGTAGAGAGAGAGGGAGGAGGGATGGAGAGTTAGGGGGTAGAGAGAGAGGGAGGAGGGATGGAGAGTTAGGGGGTAGAGAGAGAGGGAGGAGGGATGGAGAGTTAGGGGGTAGAGAGAGAGGGAGGAGGGATGGAGAGTTAGGGGGTAGAGAGAGAGAGGGAGGAGGGATGGAGAGTTAGGGGGTAGAGAGAGAGGGAGGAGGGATGGAGAGTTAGGGGGTAGAGAGAGAGGGAGGAGGGATGGAGAGTTAGGGGGGAGGGGGTGGAGAGTTAGGGGGAGAAGGGGTAGAGAGTTAGGTGGAGGACGAATGGACAGTTAGAGGGAGACGGGATGGAGTTAGGGGAGAGGCTGGATGGAGAGTTAGGGGAGGCGGGATGGAGAGTTAGGGGGAGGAGGAATGGGCAGTTAGGGGAAGGAGGGATGGAGAGTTAGGGGGAGGAGGGATGGAGAGTTAGGGGGAGGAGGAATGGACAGTTAGGGGTAGGAGGGATGGAGAGTTAGGGGGAGGAGGGATGGAGAGTTAGGGGAGGAGGGGTGGAGAGTTAGGGGAGGAGGGATGGAGAGTTAGGGGAGGCTGGATGGAGAGTTAGGGGAGGCGGGATGGAGAGTTAGGGGGAGGAGGAATGGACAGTT